>NW_025833684.1:0-6104 GCF_002878395.1 Capsicum annuum | reverse complement strand
ACTGAAACGTTAAATTGCCATAACTTCTTATCCGATTGATGAATTTAGGTGAATATTATATCGATGGAAAGCTTAATGAATTCCCCATATAACAAAAAATGAAAATCTTGAAATTTCATCTTGGAATAATCATCATTCAAATTTGAAGCTAATACTAGGAATTCTTGGGACGAAATTAGCTAAGAAACATTTTGGGGTATTATAATATCTCCCCCTTGAGGACATTCATCCTCGAATGAGACTAAGAGAGGGGAAGTACATAGACTGACATGCACACTAAACATGAATAACTGGAACATGATCTCATGACAGACATGACTGATAACTAAACACATAAAACTGAACATGGGCATCTGATACATGTATAACTGATTCATGAATGTATAACTGAGTGTTCTTAAAGAACTAAGTCTCTCACAATTAGAATGCATGTCTGATGCATAAATATATAACTGAGCTGATACATGAATTCATGATTGAATATGCAGTGGTACTTGATACCAAGTTTATACTGGGAACATGAACATGAAACTGAATACCAAGTTCTTGATGAACACTGAACATAAAACTTAGTAAGCTTAAGGAGAACTGTTACCATGAGCTTGATTGGAATTGGTGGGGAAGAGGTGAGGATACTTGGTACGCATGTCTACTTCTGCTTCCCAAGTATCTCCCTCGATGGACTAATTTTTCCAAAGACTTTTAAATAGAGGGACTAATTTGTTCCTTAGTCTATGAGTCTGATAGTCTAGGATTTCGATTGGGATCTCCTCGTAAGAGAGGCTATTCTGAAGATCTATGCTCTGAATAGGGACTACAACTGCTTGGTCACCTATGCACTTCTTGGGAAAAAAGACATGGAAGCCTGGATGAACAGAAGCTAGATCTAAAGGCAATTCGAGCTTATAAGCTACTTTGCTGAAATGACTGAGAATATTGAAAGGACTGATATATCAGGGACTGAGTTTTCCCTTCTTGCTAAATCTCTTTGCTCCCTTCATAGGAGAGATCTTGAAGTAGATGTAATCACCAATCTCGAACTTGAGATCCTTTCTACAAACATCTGTATAAACTTCTGTCGGCTCTGAGTAGCCCGAAGTCTTTCTCTAATCAACTGAAATTTCTCTAAGGCATCAATACTAAGTCAGACCCTATAACGGAGGCCTCACTAACTTTGAACCAAATAATTGGAGATCTACATCTCCTACCATAGAGATTCAAATAGAGCCATTTGAACACTGGAATGATAGCTATTGTTGTATGCAAACTCAATCAAAGGCAAGTGGTCATCCCAACTACCCTTGAAATCAATTGCACACGCCCTTAGAATATCTTCTAAGGTCTGAATGGTCCTTTCTGCTTGACCATCTGTCTGAGGATGAAAGGTTGTACTGAGATGAACTCAGGTACCAAGAATTTTTTAAAATACTTTTCAGAAGTGAGAGGTGAACTGAGTACCTCTGTCTGAGATGATAGATAATGGAACACCATGCAATCTGACCAACTCTTTAATGTAAAGTTTGGCATAATCCTCGTCTGAATAAGAGGTATGAACTGGAAGAAAATAAGCTGATTTGGACATTCTATCTACAATGACCCAAATTGAATCATGCTGATGACAAGTTCGCGGCAAACCCATTATGAAGTCTATGTTCGCTTCTTTCCACTTCTAAGTAGGGATAATGAACTCCTGCATCAAACCACTAGGCTTCTGATGCTCTATCTTAACCTGTTGACATGTATAGCACTTAGCCACAAAGTCTACATCATCTCTCTTTATTCTACTCTACCAATAGATATCCCGCAAATCGCGGTACATCTTAGTGGCCCCTATAAGAATAGAGTAGTACGCACCATGCGTCTCTACAAGAATTTGCTGCCTTAAGTCATCTACACCTGGAACACAGTGATGACCCTGACAAAGAAGAACACTATCTCCCCCTTGGGAGAAAACTCTACTTTTTGATTCTTAACTGACTCTTTCAACTTGACAAGGCTGGTATTCCTATCTTGATTTTCTTTTACCTTAGAAACTAGAGATAATTTTGAACTACTCTGAACACATACGCCACTCTTTGAGGAATCAACTAAGCGAACGCCTAGTCTGGCATACTGGTGGACTTCCTGATCTATCTTCTTTTTACTATCTTTCACATGAGAAACACTACCTATAGAAATCCTACTAAGAGCATCGACCACCATATTAGCCTTTCTCGAATGACAGAGAACACTCATGTCATAATCTTTCAAGAGCTCTAACCACCTTCTCGGATGAAGATTGAGATCTTTCAGAGAAAAGACATACTGAAGGCTCTTATGATCTGTGAAGATGTCTACATAAACTTTGTATAGATAATGCATCCAAATCTTTAAGGCAAAAACTACGGCTGCTAACTCAAGATCATGAGTAGGGTAATTCTTCTCATGGGGTTTAAGCTTTCCAGAGGCGTAGGCTATGACCTTAATATGCTACATAAGGACACAAACCAAACCCACACTGAATGCATCACAATAAACTACAAACCCATCTGAACCATCTGGAAGAGCTAGAACAAGAGCTGAGGTAAGTTGAGTCTTCAATTCCTGAAAACTCTTCTCGCAAGGATCTAACCACTGAAACTTGATTTTCTTCCGAGTCAATCTGGACATAGGGGATGCAATAGAAGTAAATCCCTCAACAAACCATTTGTAATAGCCAGCCAGACCCAAGAAACTTATGATATCTGATGGAGATACGGGTCTTGGCCAGTTTCTTACTATTTTGGTCTTTTGAAGATCTACTCTAATGCCATCACCGAAAATAATATGATCAAGGAATACTATTGACCTTAGCCAAAATTTGAACTTACTAAATTTGGTGAATAACTAATGATTTATGAGAGTTTGAAGTATTGTTCTGAGATGATCTGCACGATCGCACTCAGTGCGAGAATAGACCAGAATGTCATCTATGAAGACTATGATGAACATGTCCAAGTATTGCTTGAACACATAGTTCATCAAGTCCATGAAGGCTACTGGGGCATTAGTAAGACCAAATGACATGACTAGAAATTTGAAGTGACCATCAAGTATGGAAAGCTATTTTTGGAATGTCACATTCTCTAACTCTTAGCTAATGATAGCCGGATCTGAGGTCTATCTTAGAGAAATAACTGGAACCCTAAAGTTGGTCAAATAAGTCATCAATTCTGGGAAGTGGATACTTGTTCTTGACCGTGACTTTATTAAGTTGACTGTAATCAATGGGCATACTAAGAGAACCATCTTTCTTGCACATGAATAAGACTAGTGCACCCCACGGGGAAATGCTGGGTCTGATGAATCCCTTATTTAAGAGATCCTTCAACTTTTCTTTTAGTTCACTGAGTTCTGCCGGTGCCACTCTGTATGGTGGAATAGAGATAGGCTAAGTATTCAGAAGAAGATTAATACCGAAGCCTATTTCCTTTTTAGGAGAAATTCCTAGAAGATCTTCTGGAAAGACATATTCAATTATAATTGGAAATGATTCAAGACTGGGAGTCTCAAAACTAGAATCCTTTACATGAACAATATGATAGGCACATCCCCTAGATATCAATTTCCTTGCTCAAAGGTAGGAAACAAGCTGACCTCTGAAAGTGGATACACTACCCTTCCACTCTAGGATGGGTTCATTCAGAAGCTAAAAATGAACTATTCTATTTTTGCAGCCTACTGCAGCATAGCAGGAATGAAGCCAATCTATGTCGAGAATAACATCAAAATCAGTCATCTCTAATTTGACTAAGTCTGCTGAAGTGACTTTCTAAAATATCATAATTGAGAAGTTCCTGTATACCCCTCGGGCTATGATGGTTTTACCCACTATGGTAGAGACTGAAAAGAGCTCTACTAGAATTTTGAGACTGATTTTAAAATCAACTGCTATATAAGGAGTAATAAAAGACAAATAATCTCCTAGATCTAGCAAAGCATAAACATGTACATGAAAGATCTGTAATGTACCAGTAACTACATCAGGAGAATTTTCCTAATTTTGTCGAGTCTGAAAGGCATAAAAATAATTTGGGCGTTGCCCACTAGTAGCACTGGAAGTGGCACCCTACTGATTTGGGTGACTGGACCGAGCTGAAGAGCGATTCTATTAAACCTAAGGACCTAGCTGAGGTCAGTCTCTGACTCAGTGGCCTGGCTTTCCACAACCAAAACAAATGTCACTACCCACCCTAAACATACCCTGATGGTGTTTACCATAAGTCTGGCAAAGAGGATAGATACGGGCACTGGTAACACTGCCCTAGGTCTTAGAGCCTGGCGCTCTATCGTTTCTTACCCTATCTAAACTTAGAAACTGGAGCACTGGCAGTAGAGAAAGCTAGAACTGATGACTTAGGAGGGAACTGAGAACGGTTTCCTCCTTCTAATTTAGGATGAGCGAAGTTGAAACTACCTGTCTTCACTCTCTTATTCTACTTCTCCCTCTATTTAATCTTGTTATACTCTATCTGCTGAGCATGGGTCATAAGTCTATCTAATGTCATGTCACTATTCAGCATGGTGGATCTTCACTTATTAACCACACTGTCGTTCACCCCTAAAGCAAACTTACTCATCTTGGATCTACTGTCTGCAACCACGTGAGGGGCGTATCTGGCTAATTAAGTAAACTTTAGAGAACACTCTTTCATCATCATATTGCCCTGCCTGAGGTTGATAAAATCTAGCACCTTGTCTTCTCTAAGCTCTTAGGGAAAGAATCTATCTAAGAATGCAGTAAAAACTCCTCCCACTTTATAGGACCTGCAACATCGGACCTTTCTGGCTGCCACTGTTTGAACCAAGCATGAGCCACATCCTGCAACTGGTATGCAGCTAGCTCAGCACTCTCAACAGTAGTCACCCTATGATGTCTGTCACTTTTTGGATCTTATCAATGAATTCATGAGGGTATTCATCTAACTTAGACCCAAGGAAGGTTGGAGAATTCATTCGGGTGATGTCCCGAATCCAAGCTGTATCTAACTTGGCTACTGGGTTGTCTAGAATAACTATTGGCCATTCATTATGAGCAGTGACTGATTGAGCAAGAGTGGTAAATGCGGTCTTGAACTCTACATGAGAAACATGATCATCCAAAGGTTCTTCGGGCTGAGGGGCTGACTAATTTCTTCTCTTAGGAGGCATATTCTGAAATAAAGAGAAAAAATGGTCTAGACTGAGAGACTGAATTATGATTATGCTCATTGGCATAACATGAATAGTCAAAGAAGGGAAACTGTTCTTGTGACATCTCATACCCTCCTACACATAAATGTGGCATGTAACACACCTATGTACAAGACTCTACTAGATGTGGCTTTCAGACTTCCTTGGACTCTATTGGACCTTAGGCTCTGATACCATGTTTGTAATGCCCCAATTTGCTGATCTGGAGTGCTACACGATGCTCAGGACCCCGAAAGACCACAAGCTAACCCATGACTGATATCTGTACCTGTACACTGCATAATATAACATGATAATATGGAAACATGCACTGAAAGATCATAAGGTTCAATACTGAACATAATCCACATAACATCTGAGTAGGGTAATTGAATACCCAAAACAAAATTAAAAATACTGAAGTCTGAAATCAATTCTACATATAGTCTGAAAGCCTCTACTATCTAAAAAATCTGAATAAAGAGTTAATGGGATATGTCCCCAACTAACTCAGTCTAATTAACTATCAACTGAGATAATGGAAAAATCATTATGTCCTCGAAAGATGAGGACTTACTTCTACTCTGACTGCTACAAACTGGAATCTACTGCTGATCTAGAGCTCGTATTTTTGAACCTACGGTATAAGAACACCATAGCGCGAATGCATCAGTACGATTGAATGTACTGGTATGCATGTGAGGTAGGCTAAATACATGGGTTTCATATGCATGAACAAAAATAATAACTGACTGACTATCATGAGCATAGGAGTACATGCATGAGACGTGATAACTGACACTGATAATGTGAGTACATGATAACTGAAACTAAATACTAATAATTGAATACTGATAACTGATAACATTAATGACTATATTTGAATATAACTGATAACATGGGTGACTGTAACT
>NW_025833683.1:0-4351 GCF_002878395.1 Capsicum annuum | reverse complement strand
GGTAACATCAATAACTTTGAGGAAATATCAAGACTCATTATAACAACTCAATCTCATGAATCAATATACTCAATAATCCAATTTGTCCTAAGGAGGCTTAAAGCTTGACACATGTCTTGAAAGCACTTGAAATACCAACTCATGGTAGAAACATGAAATTCACAATATTAAATATCAAGTCATAATTTGGAAGTTGTAAAATACTCATGTATCAAAAACTTCAAGAAAACATCATAGAACTCGATCTTGACTCATATATATATATATTCAATAATCAAACTTCTTGTAGAAAAGCTTAAATCATGACTCTTATCTCAAATCATCAGCTCATAATAACAATATTCAATTCATGGTATAAGTTCTCAATTTAAGGAATAAAATGATGAAATAGTCATGTGTATCAATCTTGATTTGCTCAAATATCATAAATCATTAATAAAGTAATTTGGGTGTAAACCCACTTTGCAAAATCATGAATTTCAATAATAGAAATTAAATCTTTGAGCACAAGAACGAAAGAAGTGTTCTTGTTCAAACCCCACATACCTTGAATTATAAATTTGGAGATAAGAGACTTGATTGGATTTCTTTCTCGCACTTTTAGGCTAAGATTCTTGATGCCTTTGACTAGAAAAGCTTGATTCTTGAACCACTTGGAGACATCTATGGGAGATTCTTGAATTTCTTGGAAGAAGATTGGATTGTTTTGGGTCTTGGAAGAAAACCCTAGCTTCTAGAGAATTCTTGGAGAGATTGGAGAGAAATAAGAGAAAATGATCTTCCCTTTACCACTTGGATATATTTATAATACCAAAATGGGCAGAAAATACCAAAATGCCCTTTTGAAAAAGCCGAAATTCGCTCATTGGGGCCTGTGACGGTCGACCTAACAGTCCGTCAGAGGGACTGACGGTCCACTAAGTCGTCCGTCACTCGAGCGCCAAAACTGGGATGTTCTGCCTCGGAGTGACGGTCGAACTGACGGTCCGTCAGGAAGCTGACGGTGTCCATCAGACCGTCCGTCACTCGGGGGCCAAAAATGGATCACTCTGCCTCGACCTGACGGACCCCTTGACGATTCGTCAACTTTTTGACGGTCCACCACTTTGGACGTCACACGATGACCAAAAAGAGGGGTCATTGCCTTGGCTTGACGGGACACTTGACGGTCCACCAAGAACTTGGCGGTCCGTCAGGTCCACCGTCAGGCCTGGGCGATTTCGATATTGTTTAGTATAACAGCCATAACTCTCCCGTCCGATGTCGGATTTCGATGAAATTGGCATAGATGGAAAGCTTATTCAATGCTCTACATGACATAAAGAAATTCTACACGGTTCTATTATCATTCACTTTGAAAGTCATTTCCATATACTCAGAAGACGGATTTAAACTCAAGGAACAATTGGGGTATTACATTAAGCTTTCTTGATAGACTCTATTTTCACGGTGTGAAGTTGAATATTTTGATTTAGGGATCAAGGACTACTTATCATTCCGAGAACCTTTGATAATTCTTTTCTTTCTTTAACTCTTATGTCTAGCCAACTGTAATATAAAATAAAATGGAAAAAGTATTTATATTTGTATAGCACGAGTCTATACAGGATCAGAAATTGGAACTAAGAAACATGCAACTAGAAAATGGGATAATTCGCTGGCTTTCACATCCTAGACCTGTACAAAGTGTAAATATTAAATTGGAATATGAGAATCCTAGAGGAAAAATGAGATTACATATATAAAAAGCTATGCTCTTACAATTTATTAATCAAATCTGAATAAAACGACGGACGCCAGCTTCCATCCACCAATGCGCAACATTTGATTTTTAGTGGTCCTTGTTACAAACATAAAACTATAATTGTTTGTCCCGATATAAGGTCTTATTAAATTTCCCCAAGGATAAACTACTACTTTTTGTCTCTGTCGCCAACCAGTTGAGACTGCATATTATCATAATTCGGTCATCATTCTGTTACTTTAGAGCTAATAAATTAAGAGCTTTTATGAGTTTATAAGTTTATATGTAGGTTAACGTGAAATGGGGTAAAATAGTTTTAGCAAGTGTGGGCCGACTTGGGCGAGTAGGACTAGAGATGACCTGCAACGGCATTGTCCCTGGAATGAGACCAAGATGGAAGAATACCCTCTCGGGTAAGATAGACATAGCATGAGACTACTAGGGATGATGACCGCGTACGAAAGGATAGGACAGGAGATCAGTCTGTCAGAGCTAGCTTTTAGGTGCACGCAGACGATCCTTGACAAGTCCGCGGTAGACATGTGATGTTAGGCTGACATCCCCCCATGGTTCGTTGGCAAGTGACGCTTGGTCATTGTATTGTACTCTAGGTATTAAATGGCACTCCCCTTTTGGTCGAAAACAATCCTTGTACCTTATAAATAGGCACCCCTTCCCATTGTAACGACATTAGATTGATTCATCCCTTTCACAAGCAATAAAATTTCTTTAGCTTTACTATTAAGTTTTCGTTGTTGTCTTTGCTCATTGTTTTCTCTACTTAAATTTATATCTATTTCGAACAAGTTTGACTTGTAACTAAGGAATCTCCCACTGCATCATCATCCCAGATTTGTTTTTAAGATTTACTTTGGTTGTATATTTTATTATTTACTTTATCTATTGGTTATTTTGCAAACTCTCACTTCTAACTCGTAGCTAAGTCATAACACATGCTCAGTTTGGTGCCCACCATGGGGCCACCACAACTGTATGTTTTATCTTCTTGCTTTTTGCCAGTTCTTTCTCTGTGTTCTGCTTTGTAGGAAAGTAGGTCATGGCCAATATTGACAAAGAGGTGTGTGGGGACTTGATCTTCTGGAGATGCTAGAGACTTAACAATTGGATACCTCAAACTTGAGGAGGAGAAACGACTCCTGAAGATGAAAAATTGCATTATGTCATGAAAATAATGAACGTGAATATACAGAGGAGGAGTAAGAGGCATGTTGGTCAGAGGCAGGAACAGACGACATACAATGGCTGCAAGGGCTCCTGAAGAATTTTTTCGATCACTTTGGGGAGCTGATAGCCAATGTATAGGCACATGACGAAAGGGCGAGCGAGCGGTAGATGAGCTTAGCTCAGCAGGTTCCTTGCATTTTGAAAGGAATGAGGAAATATAACCGACGTGGTCGGCTCAAGGGCGTATCCATGCTAGAGGCCATGTTTAAAGTGATAGGAAAAGAGTTAAAGAGACATTACTTATAAGTTTTTTCTAGGGTAGACTGCATAGCTAGACTGCTACCACTGAGGAAAATCTGAATCGAGGCATCACATCAAATCACCCTACATGCCTTATGCAATAAATGTTTTGTTCCGTCGAGTTTCAAAATGCCAAACGTCACTAAATATGAGGGAAGTATGGACACCTGGGAATACCTAATCATGTTCATAAAGGTGATAAATAGTGCACCAACATAACCTCGAGAGAGGCTAAATTAGTTGTGGTAAACAAATTTGAAGAAACGTTATCAGGAAAGGATTTGGAATGGTACTCGCATCTACAGGGGAAATCCACAAACTCGTTCAACAGGATGGTCCATTGCTTATTTGAAGCCCCATGGTCCAAAAGGATGCATCCCCATCAGATGAATTTCAAAAAAAAGTAGGGGAACAAGATTCTATGTGCGAGCTCATTACTAGATTTCACAAGAAGATGTGATTTCCAAAAATGTCCAATGATAGAAAGGCAGAGGTATTCGCTAATGGACTAAACCCAAATAGCTCGATCGTATCTATCAAACTTATAAAAAGCATGACTGGATTAAGGAAATCAACTAGGACAAGGGAACACTACCAATACTAGCTATGATTTCGAGGTAAGGGCAGACGGAAATTGGGTATAGGATGGGCCCTACAAGTGTGGAGTAGAACTCAGAGGCCTTGCTACGCTGCTAATGAGGAAGGCACGACAAGGATATTAGTAGAAGAACATGGTCCAGTCCATCTTCGCTTGGCTCGATCGAGAGAAATGTGTATTTGGGAAAGAGGATAAGTATAAAACTCAGAATCGCTTATTATTTTACGTGGTCCTATCCTAATACAATATTTTCCGAAGATACCAAGAAATCAGGAATGAGGTGTTATAGTCCCTATCCCTTTCCCAATATAGGCGAACGACTAGAAGAATATTTAGGCAGTGAAGTACCGATGCAGGCAAGCACAGGCATGAAAGGAGAATGCCATTTTCTATGGATCTACAGGAAAGATAATGAATTGAGCATCAAAGCCCCTCAACTAAGTATGTTCACTTTCTTTTCCATGTATTTTTATTTAGTATGTTTCTTTGTTCTTTGAAATTTACGTATGGATGGATCACGATGA
>NW_025833682.1:0-6909 GCF_002878395.1 Capsicum annuum | reverse complement strand
GCTTCACCTATAATCCTCCACCTCAAATCATCAGCACACGGAGTATATAAGCTACCATGAACCCTCAACACACCATCTCCACCTTGGGAGAAAACCTCAACCTTTTGGTCCTTAACTAACTTCTTCAGTTTGACCAAACTAGGATCCCTATCCTGCTTCTCCTTTTCTTTCGAAACTAAAGAAGATTCGGAACTACTCTGCACCAACGTACTCCCCTTTTCTGAATCAAGCAATCTAATACCCAACCTAGCTAGAAAATGAACACCATGAGCTAACTCTCTCTTACCTACCTCAATATGCATAACAGTACCCATGGAAAATCTGCTAAGGTCATCTGCCACCACATAGGCCATTCCCAGGTAATACAACATACTGATATCATAATCTTTCAACAAATATAACCACCTTTTATGCCTAAGATTCAACTACTTCTGGGTAAACACGTACTGTAGGCTTTTATGATCAGTAAACACATCAACATAGATACCATAAAGATAGTGTCTCTAAATTTTTAAAGCAAAAACCACAGCAACTAACTGAAGATCAGGGGTCGGGTAGTTCTTTTCATGCAGCTTCAGCTATCTAGAGGCATAGGCTATAACCTTACCGTTTTACATCAACACATAACTCAAACCAACTCTAGAGGCATCACAATACACCATAAAACCATTAGTACCATCAGGAAAAGTCAACACAGGGGCTGAAGTGAGACGAGTCTTCATCTCTTGAAAACTCTTCTCACAGAAATTGGACCACTAGAATTTAATATTCTTTTGGGTCAACCGGGTCATAGGAAAAGTAATAGAAGAGAAACCCTAAACAAAATGATGGTAATATCCCTCTAGACCCAAGAAACTTCTAATGTCAGACAGAGATATACGTCTAGGCCAACTCATAACAGCTTATGTCTTTTGGGGATCAACTCTAATACCCTCGACTGAAATAACGTGACCCAAAATGCTTCAAAACTTAACCAAATTCACACTTACTGAACTTGGCAAACAATTGATGGTCCCTAAGAGTTTTCAAGACAATTCTAAGGTGAGTTGCATGGTCATTCTCATCACTGGAGTACACAAGGATCTTGTCTATGAAGACAATGTCAAAAGTATCAAGGAACTGCTTAAATACTCGATTCATGAGGTCCATGAAAGTTGTTGGGGCATTGGTTATACCAAAAGACATGACTAGAAAATCAAAATAACCATAACGGTTTTGGAAGGTTGTCTTTAGAATATCATATTCTCTCACCTTAAGCTGATGATAGCCGGATCTAAGGTCTATCTTGGAGAAATAACTTGCACCTTTTAACTGATCAAACAAGTCATCAATTCTCGGAAGAGGATACTTATTTTTTACCATAACTTTGTTGAGTTGACAGTAGTCAATGCACATACATAAAGATCCGTCTTTCTTTCACACGAACAAGATAGGTGTGCCCCAAGGAGAAATAATGGGCCTAATGAAACCTTTATCTAAGAGATCTTTGAGTTTCTCCTTGAACTCCTTGAGTTCAGCAGGTGCCATATGTACGACGGAATAGAAATAGGCCGAGTGTCGGGAAGAAGATCAATCCTAAAATCTATCTCTCTATCAGGAGGTACCCCAGGGAGAGCTTCTGGAAAGACATTGGGAGACTCTTTTACAATATCGACTGACTAAATATCTTGAGTCTCGAACATAGTGTCCTTTACTCTAAATAGGTGATAGATGCAACCCTTATATATAAGCTTTCTGTCTTTGATATAGGAGATAAAATTACTCCTAAGAGATACCAAACTCCCAAACCACCCAAACAATGGTTTATCAGGAAACTGAATCTTGACCACATGGTTACGACAATCTATAGATGCATAACAAGAATGAAGCCAATCCATACCCAGAATAAGGTCAAAATCTATCATGTATAACTCTATCAAATCCCCAAATATGACTCTGTGAGGCATAGGAACACGGAAATTTCTATGCACTCGTTTGGTAACAACAGACACTCCGACTACTATGGAAACTAGAAAAGGAACAGAGATGTTTTCAGGACTCATTTTTAAATTTACAGCTACAAGTAGGGTCACATAAGAGAGACTTGAACCGGTATCCAACAACACATACACATCAAAACAAAAGACACGGATCATACAAGTAATAACATCAAGCGAGTCCTCCTGCTCCCGATAGTGTGTCAAGGCATAGAACCTATTCTGGCACTGACCTTCAGTGGTTCTAGAAGAAGCGCTCTTAACAAGGGTAGGACAAAGTACTAGAGCTGGGGCACTAACATCCAGTGCCAGAGGTTGGGTATATTTGTTCCCCGGTCTAGCATGGGGGCAATCTCTAAGTATGTGGCCCTGCTTGCCAAAACGAAAACAACTCCTTAAATCTATGATGTACTCCCCAATATGGTTCCTACCACATTTAGCACAAGAATGATAACGAGGCCTGTTACCAACACTGTTCTATAGCCTAGACATGATAGGCCTACTACCTTGCTTTGGCCTACCTCTAGGCATGAGAGCACTAGCTGATGAAAGAACTGGAATAGGTGGATGCCTCTAAAAAGAGGGCGGCTCCCTCCAAGGAACCTAGGACGGTTAAACTCATGCTTATCAGACTTAGTCCTCTTTTATCATCAACCTATCCAGATCCATATCCTTATGCAATATCGTAGCCCTATACCCTTTTAATACCATACCAGAAACAATGGTCCCAAACTAACTTGTACTAGCCCGAGTGTCAAAAATCAAATCTGAAGCATACTTGGTCAATTGATTGAATTTTAAGCAATACTCCTTAATCTTCATAGAGCCTTGCCTTAAGTTTGTGAACTCCTTAATCTTAGCCTCCCTCATCTCAAGAGGAAAGAACTGATCTAAGAAGGCATCTTGGAACAATAGCCAAGTCATAGGAGAGACATTCTCACCTCTAACCTTCTTCCATAATACAACCCAATCATAAGCAATGTCTTTTAATCTGTAGGATGCCAACACAACACTCTCTTCTTTCAAAACTTGCATCACATCAGTGATCTTCCTCACCTCCTCTAAGTACAATAGTGGGTCGTTGTCTGTCTTGGACCCATAGAACTCAGGCAGATTCATCCATATAAAATCATGAATCCTAGCTGCATCTACATCACCACCCTACTTATTATCAACTTGGGCATGGTTATTGGCCTTAATATTTGCGGTAACCGCTAGGGATAGCGCTTGAACAGCCACAGTCTCATTCAAGAGATTAATAGGTGGAGGTTGCTCAACATTGTTTTCATTGACATTCCCACTTTGAAGAGGTATTTTTTTGAAAAATAAAAGAGCATGGATCACTAGACAAGAGCAAAAACTGTAGGTATGATAGAATATGAAAGGAGAAACAAATTTTTCCTAGAACATCTCATAGCCTCTTGCTCATAGATGTGGTGGCTCCACACCGATGATCAAGACTCTACTCAACATGGCTTGTTAGACTCCCTAGGACTCCTCAAAAACCTTAGGCTCTGATACCAAGTTTGTAATAACACAAAATCGCCTCCCGAGACATTACACGGTGCTTAAGGCTACAAGTAGCCCCAAGCTAACCCTTGGAGCCAGCTTCTACCTAAATATAGCTAATTCAAGATTAGGATAGACTTAAATACTCGCATATCCATATCACAAGAAAGGATAAGTGGTTTATAAGAGCACAACATAGAGAAATCTCAACAAAACCATAATATTGATCCCTCTTGACATATCATATGTCTAATACTAGTCTGACAAAGCCTATATGAATTAAAATCAAGAGAGCCATTAGGATAGGCCCTAACTGACTCAAAATGGATTAAAAATAAAACATAGTCTCTCAAGTATAGTTAACATCTGAAGATCAGTCCTAGAACCAAGAGGACTCACTACTGTAGAAAATGTAGACAAGCTGCTCAGAGAATCATAGGTAAGGCTAGGAGTGAGCACCTGAACCTACATTATAAGATGATGTATCAAATAGACATATATGTGGATCAGTACTTTGGAATGTACTAAGTATGCGGGGGTGCATGCATATGTATAAATTAGTAACAATATTTTCTTCAATCAAATCATGTATGCATAATGAGATGACTCACATAGCCTGAACAAGTATAAAATATAAAACTCATAAGTCATGTAGAATGAAGCATGTAACACAATCTCGTGAGTCATCATTATTTAACTTCAAAATTGGAAACCTTCTCTTACTCTCAATTTTTGAAGGCTAAGGGATTTCAAAACACACTTTCAAGTCATGCATATATCTTAAGAGAGTAAAAGTTCTTCAATGCTCAAGACTTCACAATCATTTAGAAACTCATATACTTGGAATTAAAAATCATAAAACTTGAAAACATATTTAAAGGAATTTCATTCACTTTAGAAAATATCTCATCTTAAATCAATACCTTGAATAGGGAATATCTTTGCAATTCAACCATTTTGGAAAATAGCTTATAGGAAAGGAAAATAAGAATTTAATTTTGTAGTTCAAAAGGCAAGGAATTTTCTTGTAACCAACATAAACCATGCGAGCTACATGGATTCCAATATTTTTTTCCTCCTAAGGAAGAGACCCCACATGAGGGAGGAACATTATACTCTTGCCAAGCAGTATAACTAGGTATAGCAATCACTAAACAAAAATTAGCCTCGGGCCCACATAACCAAATCGGCCTCAAGCCCACTCATAATCATAATATAATAAGCCTCAGGCTCACATCCTATGGCGACACGTAGTTTTTAGGGGAAGAAACCGTAATAGGTTACCCGCTCGGTGCTAAATACTACACCCTTTAGATTACCTGTGCTCATCTCATAAAAATCCACTTTTCGAACAATCTCATGGTTCACCACGAAACCATTAATCAAATCAATAATCTCATATAGTTAAGTGGATTTCAAAGCTTCCGGACCATTAGGTCAATTCAATTTTCAACCAACTCAAAATATTCAAATCATGGGTACTTATAGCACGATAGTTTATAATTTCATAATCTCGAATAGGGCTTACTGATACTTAGTTCAATTTCAAGTTAAAGCTTAACAAAACCATAATATATAGCATATAGATTCATACATCCTGTGGAAATCTAGAAATTTCAGCAATTCATCCCAAAATCTCAATGTAGTCATATGCTTCAATATCTCAACATTTCAAATATAAGCTTCTCAAGGAGTAAATTCATGGGGTTTATACATCTATAAAAACTCAAGAAAACATGTAGATATCATGCCATTTAACTCTCAATTCATGAGAAATATCAACATAATACATTCAATAAATATGGGTGAAAATCCCAATTCAAACTCATGTAAAAAACCCATAATTTTAGCAAAATCATGATGTAAATAAACATTTTGAGAACAATGGTGAAAGGGTTACCCAAGTTCAAAACCCCACATAACTTGAATTTGAAGCTTTAGAAGAACTCTCACTTTTGCAACTCTACTCTTGCAGTAGAATGATGGTTCTTGAGACCCTTCACTTGGGAACCTAGAATCTTGACTCAATTTGGAGCATCAATGGTGGATTCTTGAGATTTATGGAAGAGGTTTTGAGTATTTAGGGTTCTTGTTGAGAGGATACTTGTTAAAACCCTCATAGAATGCTTACAAATGGGTTTAATCTAGTGTTTCCACAATTTTATAGGCTTGGAAATAGGTCTAAAATGCCCTTTTAAATGTCTGTGAAAAACTGGAATAATTGAACTGGAGCTCGATTTCGAAGGCCTCCGCAATGCTCAACTAATTGTGTTGGCTCTCTGGAAAATGTCAATTGGGAAATTGACAGCCTCTGTGATGCGAAGCCATGCATTTTCCCACTGGTTGGGACCTGGGACTCCTCCTCAATGCATCACTATCGTGGAGTCCTACTGGAAATTGCAAATTGCTAAATACACCCTCTCCACCACGTGCTAGGCTCTCAAATCACACAATTTTTACAATGAAGGCTTAAATTGGCCATAACTTCTTACCCAAGTGTCTGATTTAGGGAAATCATATATTGATGGAAAGCTTATCATATTTCCCACGTGATAAATATTGAAATTAGTGAAATTCTACATGGTTAGTACGATACTCACTTAGGAAGCCACCTCTCAATCTTTTAGTGTTAGAGTCACATCTCACTTGACACGCCCTAAGGCTCAAACTATGAGGCGACTTTGTAGGACCTTACAGGGTACCACACCAATATAGATATATATATGTTGTATCAGGTACTATACAGGTAAGGGTATGTATAGTGGATCGGGTACCACACTAGTAGGGTACATCAACGTAGATTCTTCCCTGTAGGTCATGAATATTTGTGAAAAATAAGTACCATAGCATCTGTGTATATACTGGTGTTGAGTCTGTTGATGTTTAAAGTATGGTTGACACTCTTGATGGTTATATGGCTTATTTGTGAGCAATGTTTTACCTATTGTTGTTGTATTGCTGATTCATTGAATATTTTTTATGCCATGATGTCTTTCTACTTGTTATTTGATTTATGTTTTGTGTACATGCTATTAAATGAGTTGGACTATGATACCTACCAGTAAATATTGGCTTGTATTGATACTAACATGTACTCTTCTTTTGTTGATTGCATAAAGTGGCTATAGGCTCAAACATGACCTCATCTCTAGAGTTTGATAGTAGATCTTAATCCAAGGGTGATCACTCTTTCTCCCGACTTCTATGGGTCATCTTTTTTTTTCTTGACCATCTTTCGGGCGATGAAACATTCTTTGTTTACTTTATTTTTGGATATATCTTTAGACAAGATTTTTGTTAGTAGTTCTTGTATTTAGATTTTCCGGTCTTGGTGATATTAGTAGTAGTTTGTTGTACTTCTACATTAATAATGATTTGGCTTGGATTATTATTCTTATGTTTATTTTATGATAATATCATTTTG
>NW_025833681.1:0-1086 GCF_002878395.1 Capsicum annuum | reverse complement strand
GCCTAACCTATCGCCTAAGTGAGGCAATGAGCATAGGCAATGTCTTAGGCGGTGCATAACCTATCGTCTATGTTGACATAGGTGGCGCCTAACTTATTACCTAAGTGAGGCAGTGAGCATAGGCAATGGCATAGACGGCGCCTAACCTATCGCCTATGTTGATATAGGCGGTGCCTAACCAATCGCCTAAGTGAGGCAGTGAGCATAGAAAATGGTATAGGCGGCACCTAACCTATCGCCTATGTTGACATAGGCGGTGCCTAACCTATCACCTATGTTGACATAGGCGGTGCCTAACCTATCGCCTAAGTGAAGCAATGAGCCTAGGCAATGGCATAGGCGGCGCCTAACCTATTGCCTATGTTGACATAGGCGACGCTTAACCTATCGCCTATGTTGACATAGGCAGCGTCTAATCTATCGCCTATGTTGACATAGGCGGCGCCTAACCTATCGCCTATATTGACATAGGCAGCGTCTAATCTATCGCCTATGTTGACATAGGCGGCGCCTAACCTATCGCCTAAGTAAGGCAATGAGCATAGGCAATGGCATAGGCGGCGCCTAACCTATCGCCTATGTTGACATAGGCGGCGCCCAACCTATCGCCTATGTGTGGCAGTGAGCATAAGCAATGGCATAACGGCTCCTAACCTATCGTCTAAGTTGGCATAGGCGGCGTCTAACCTATCGCCTATGTTGATATAGGCGGCACCTAACCTATCGACTAAGTGAGGCAGTGAGCATAGGCAATGGCATAGGCAGCGCCTAACCTATCGCCTATGATGACATAGGCATCGCTTAACCTATCGCCTATGTGGAAATAGGCGGTGCCTAACCTATCGTCTAAGTGAGGCAATGAGCATAGAAAATGGCATAGGCGGTGCCTAACCTATCACCTATTTTGACATAGGCGGCGCCTAACCTATCACCTAAGTGAGGCAGTGAGCATAGGAAATCACATAGGTGGCTCCTAACCTATCACCTATGTTGACATAGGCGGTGCCTAACCCATCGCCTATGTTGACATAGGCGGCGTCTAACCTATCGCCTAAGTGAGGCAGTGAGCATAGGAAATGGCATAGG
>NW_025833680.1:0-1319 GCF_002878395.1 Capsicum annuum | reverse complement strand
ATATCATAGGCTTGGACGCTCGGATTCTCGATCGTACTTAGACTTTCCAGTGCATCAGCAGTAGCAGCCGTGATAAATTCTCATCCTTTGAGGACGAGTTTTCTTATATTTAGTTATGTCAGTAGTTCATTTATTTAGTCAGTTGGAGTTAGTTGGGGGCTTGTCCCATCAACTCCACACTTAAACAGTTTAGAGGCTTTCAGACTAGTACAAATGGTTAGTCAGTTTTCAATTGTTACTATAAACCATTTTATCAGTATAGTCGGTATTATTTTACATGAATTATCAGAACTATGATTTAAAACCTTATGGGATTTTTTAGTTAAATTCCGTTTATGATTTTTTGTTATCGGTTTTACGTAATGTTCGTCGCAGGTACCAGTAACATGGGTTATCTTGTGGTCTTTCGAGACTGTAAGCACTGTGTGGAGATCAAGGTGTATTTCTAGGTTGTTACATTATATGTACATGGTATGGATTTTGAAATTATTTGAACAACATGTATCATTAACCCCTTTTTATGAAATTTTGTATTTATTATAGAGTTTTTTGTAAACACAAAACTATATTTATGTGCATGTGTTATGAATCGTGAATTGTATTTGATAGCATGAACCATAAGTCCCCTTTTTGATCATGACATTTATTTGTGACTAGTTTTGGGGTTGTATTATGAATGATGATGAATAGTGAGTTTTAAATGACTCTTTATCTATTATGTATTTTTATTATATTTTACATATTTTCAAAGAGACGATTCTTAGTCTAAATTCTCTTGTTTTCTAATGGAGAGTTGTGTGTGATTTATGAAAGAGTTGGCCACCATATGAAAAGTCTTGAAAAGAGATTATCTTGCATAAATTCATATGCCATTCGAAATAAGAACTCCTATGTGATGTTTAAATCTTTTGGTGGTCACTAACATGATTTTTAAATAAAAATACTATGACATGATATGACATTATATGATATGACTTAGATGACTTGCAAGTTTGGGTATGATAATACCAAATCAGACAAATGTCATGATAAAATATAGACTATTTCAGACTACAGACCATTTTTAGACTTCAGACCGTGTTTTCAGAAAGATGCATGTTTTAAAAGACTAAAATTGGGCTCTAAGAGAGCTATATGGTTACCCGAAGGCTGCATGAGTTTAGATAACTCATTGCCCGAAATGGTGTTTTCCCAAGGCATGTCTATTATATCCTGAAATATGGATTATACGCTTGCTATGTGCTTTTGGCATATCAAAAATCAGAGACTCCCGCCCTTGAAACAAACTTGGATTGGGCGCTTGGTTGACGAGTTAATGG
>NW_025833679.1:0-1958 GCF_002878395.1 Capsicum annuum | reverse complement strand
GCATGTTGATATATTTACTGACCACAAAAGTTTGCAGTATGTTTTCTTGCAGAAACAATTGAACCTCAGGCAGAGGCGTTGGATGGAGATATTGAAAGGCTACAACATGAGCCTACATTACCATCCGGGCAAGGCAAATGTTGTTGCCAACGCCCTCAATAGGTTGTCTATGGGCAGCCTTTCTCATGTTGAAGAGGGGAAGAAAGAGATGGTGAAGGATATTCACCGCCTTGCAAATCTGGGAGTGCGACTCTTAGATTCTAAAGATAGAAGGGTGATTGTTCATGAGTTAGCTAAGTCATCCCTTTGTGCTGAAGTTAAGGAGAAGCAGGTTAAAGATCCCATCTTGATGCAAATCAAGAAAGATGTGGGTCAACAAAAGGTAATGTCGTTTGAAATTGGTGCTGATGGTATTCTGAGATTTCAGGGTAGGTTGTGCGTTTCGAATATTTATGGGTTGCGGGAAAGAATCCTTGGTGAGGCTCACACCTCGAAGTATGTTGTGCACCCAGGCTCTACTAAGATGTACCATGATCAGAAAACCATGTATTGGTGGAATAATATGAAACGTGATGTAGCTGATTTTGTTTCCAAGTGTTTGAACTGTCAACAAGTGAAAGTAGAGAATTTGAGGCCAAGAGGTACTTCCCAAGAGATAGCTTTGCCTTTATGGAAGTGGGAGATGATAAACATGGACTTTATTACTAGACTTCCAAAGTCCCAAAACCAGAACGACTCCATTTGGGTAATTGTGGATCGGTTGACAAAGTCAGCTCACTTTTTGCCTGTGAGGACAAATTATTCAGGAGATGACTATGCAAAGTTGTACATTGAGGAAATAGTTCGTCCACATGGAGCACCTATCTCTATTATATTCGACTAAGGTATGCAGTTTTCTTCTCAGTTTTGGAGATCGTTTCAGAAAGGTTTAGGTACCCAAGTGAACCTAAGTACAGCATTCCACCCTCAGACTGATTCAGACCCTTGAGGATATGTTGAGGGCCTGTGTGATTGACTTTAAAGGTAGTTGGGTTGATCACTTGCCACTAATAGAGTTTGCTTATAACAACAGTTTCCATTCTAGTATTAAGATGGCACCATTTGAAGCATTGTATGTGAGGAGATGCAGGTTTCCTATAGGGTGGTATGAAATTGGTGAGACGAGGTTGTTTGGACCTGATCTTGTTCACCAAGCAATGTAGGATGTGAAGTTAATCAGAGAACGACTTAAGACGGCTCAGAGTCATCAAAAATCCTATGTCGACGTTAGAAGAAGAGAGTTGGAGTATGAGATTGGAGATTGGGTATTCCTTAAAGTTTCTCCCATGAAAGGAGTTATACGATTCGAGAAGAAAGGTAAATTGAGTCCTCGCTATATAGGACCCTACCAGATTGTAAAAAGGATAGGTGGAGTTGCATATGAGTTGGAGTTGCCTCCAAATCTGGGTTCTGTTCACCCGGTGTTCCATGTATCTATCTTGAAGAAGTGCATTGGAGATCACTCTTTGGTGGTGCCCATTGACGAGATCAAGGTGGACGATTCCTTGTCTTATGAAGAGGAGCCTGTAGCAATCTTAGATCGATAAGTGATAAAATTGAGGAGCAAAGAGATAGCCTCAGTTAAAGTGCTATGGCGAAATCAGAAAGTTGAAGAAGCAACTTGGGAGTCCGAAAACGACATGAGAGTTAGATACCCAAGCCTATTTGATCCAGCAAATAATGAGATGGAAGGTACAATTCTTGACTTATGTTTTCTTTTTTATGTATGAATCTACTTGAAATCGTGCGTGACTGTATTCTGTGTCATCATTCGGGGATTAATGATCCCAAAGGGGGATTATGTGACGCCCCGTAAAAAATCGTGCATGGATTAGTCCTTAATAGTGAGCTCCTAGACTTAATGACTTAAAATTTTTCTAAGTGTAATGAGACTTAGAGTCATTTTAGCTGGCAACCTT
>NW_025833678.1:0-1326 GCF_002878395.1 Capsicum annuum | reverse complement strand
GAAATCTTTATATCGTTGGAAAGCTAACTCGATAAACTTCGCATAGATACTTCGACGAGAAAATTCTGGTATAAATAAAGTCGATTCCTATACACATATAATCAAACTATACACTTGAAACCATCTCAAAATAATCAATACTCATACTTAAACTCATATATACCTAACTTATGATCAATACATATACTCCAACACATATAACAATGGCTAATGCACGTAATTAAGTACGGGGTGTTACACTCATATTGTCTATTAAGATCTTTTCGACGGTGACAATAAATTTGTTATCCTTACATTTGAGCACGTAGGCACGCCTCTCCCTGAATATTCACCAAACTTCTTGGCAATCGAATTGAATATGGATGCTAGGGGCTACTTTCTTTCGTCAATCAACATAGCGTTCACCGACTCGGCAATATTTGTGGTCATCACGTCAAACCTGCTGTCGGAAAAATATGTCCTGCTTCATTTCTCAAAATCAAGCTCATGCTTGAGGAAAAAGGCTGCCTCGGGACAGGCGTTCTTGAATTCCACAAAATAGTCGCTAAACTTCTCAGGATAATATGCCTTTGCCACGTTGTAAAATAGATAGAGGTGTTCTACGCAGTGGTAATTTACCCAGAGATTTTCAGCTAGGTACCTCATGCAGTACCCGTAATGAGCATGGTTGTACGCCTTCGCGATGTCGTTGGCAATGCTCTTGTGCCTATCGGAGATAAAGCATAAATCTGGTCCATCGACCACAATAGACTTCATCTTCTCAAAGAAAAATGTCCAAGATGCATCATTCTCCTTGTCAACAACGCAAAAGGCAATAGGATAAATATGGTTCTTCATATCTCGTGCAACCGCGCTTAGCCGCACGCCTTCGTACTTGCCGTATAAATGAGTGTTGTAGACCGCAATAACCTTCCTCATGTGGGCGAATCCCTTAATGCAAGGGCCCAACGATAAAAAGTAGTATATAAACCTACAATCGACCTTGCTCACCATGATGACATAGGTAGTGCCAACATTAAGAGCATCGATCATGTACAAAAAAATGGGTAGGCAGGAATACCCGTGCTCCGTTGTCCCTCGAACCATTTTCTTGGCAATCACACCCCCCAGTCAATATTTCCAATATCTTGGTCTACTTTTCAAGTTCTTGAAAATGATCCTTCGAACCTCGTTAGTGTCTGAACCCATTCCTTCGCGATACATGTTCACACACAACGATGCAATGACTTTAGATGAGATTTTTCTATGGAAGCGGGTGGCGTATTCGACACCGCAACTGTGATCGGCGATGTATTTATAGATGAAGAATCTGTCTATGCATTCATA
>NW_025833677.1:0-1259 GCF_002878395.1 Capsicum annuum | reverse complement strand
TGGGGCAAATGATACTTATTATGGATAGTAACTTTGTTCAAATTCCTATAGTCTATACATATATAATGGCTACCGTGCTTCTTCTTTACAAACAAGACAGGAGCACCCCATGGAGAGGCACTCAGATGGATAAAACCCTTACTCAACAAATCCTGTAGCTGAGCCTTTAACTCCTTCAACTCAGCCTGAGCCATCCTATAGGGAGGAATGGAAATAGAATGAGTACCACGCTCTAGATCAATACAAAAATCAATGTCATGGTCTGGCAGTATACCAGGAAAATCTACAGGGAAAACCTCATGGAACTCACACACCATGAGAACTGACTCAATAGATGGAACCTCTACGGAAGTGTCTCGAAAATGTACTAGAAAGACCAAACAACCTCTCTCAATTAACCTTTTTGCATACATAAAGCAGATAAGTTTCATTGGAGTAGGACTATAATCACCCTCCCACTCAATTCTATCCATTCTTGGCATAGCCACAGTCACTATCTTAGCATGACAGTCCAGTATAGCATGATACGGAGACACCCAACTATACCTAAAATTATATCAAAAGCTACATGTCTAGAATCACTCAATCTTCCTAATTTCGATACCCTATAAACATAATAGAACAAGAACGATAAACCCAATCAACAACACCATAATCACCAACAGGAGTAGACACGCGAATCAAAAAGTCAAGAAAATTACACATTATGTCCAATCCCACAACAAAATTAGCAGATTTGTATAAAAAGTAGAGCCAAGATCAAACAATACAGTGGCCATCTGGTCATAGACAAGAATAGTACATGTAATAACAGCATCTGATGCCTCTGTCTTCGGCCTTCCTAGAAAGGCATAGATATAGGCCCTAACACCAGTCTGAACGTCACCCCTGCCAAGCTGAGAACAACCTCGATGGGGCTGATTACCACCCCTAACTGCCTAATGACCATCACGACCACCCTGTGGATGACCTCTACCATTACCACCACCTCTTCTACCTGTTGGAACTAGAGCTCTAGGAGTCTGCTATTGGCTAGACTGACCAAACTACCTCGTATTAGGACAAAACCTCCTAATGTGACCCACCTCGCCGCACTCTTAACATATATGGTCAAGGTAGGCTGCGGATCTGACGAAGAAGAAGCGAGGTAACCACCAAAGTATGAAAATAAAAGTGATACCAAACGGTATCTAAACACCAAAATAGTCCGCAATGTAACACCCCACATTTTACATGTACTAGTAATATTCACATAAAAT
>NW_025833676.1:0-2410 GCF_002878395.1 Capsicum annuum | reverse complement strand
AAGTGGTTATGTTTGGTGACTTGGTAGTTTGAAAATGTTTAAGTGTAAGGACTTTAAATGTGCTTCTTTGTTTTGAAATTTGTCATGTTTGGTGACTTGGTAGGCTGAAAATGGTTAAGTGTAGGGACTTTAAAGGTGTTTTTTTTTTGTTTTGAAAGTGGTTAGGTTTGGTGACTTGGTTGATTGAAAAAGGTTAAGTATAGGGACTTTAAAGGTGTGTTTTTTTAATATGGTTAAGTTTGGACACTTGGTAGCTCGAAAATAGTTAAGAGTAGGGACTTTAAAGATGATTTTTTTGGTTTCAATGTGGTTATGTTTGGTGAGTTGGTAGGTTGAAAATTATTAAGTGTAGGGACTTTAAACGTGTTTTTTTGTTTTGAATGTAGTTATGTTTGGAGAGTTAGTAGATTGAAAATAGTTAAGTGTAGGAACTTTAAAATTGCTTTTTAATTTTGAAAGTTGTTATGTTTGGCGTTTTGTAGGTAGAAAATGGTTAAATGTATGTACTTTAAAGGTGCTTTTATATTTTGAAAATGGTTATGTTTTGTGACTTGGTAGGTTAAAAATGGTAAAGGGTAGGGACTTTAAAGGTGCTTTTTTATTTTGAAAGTTGTTATGTTTGGTGACTTAGTACATTGAAAATGGTTAATTGTAGAGACTTTAAATGTGTTTTTTTATATTGAAAGTGATTATTCTTGGTCACTTGGTAGGTTAGAAATTGTTAAGTGCCCGGACTTTGAAGGTGCTTTCTTGTTTTAAAAGTGTTTGTGTTTGGTGTCCTTGTGGGTTTAAAATGATTAAATATAGCGACTTTAAAGGTGTTTTTTTGTTTTGAAAGTGGTTATATTTTGAGACTTTGTAGGTTGAAATTTGTTAAGTGTAGCGACATTATAGGTGCTTATTTATTTTGAAACTGATTATGTTTAGTGACTTGGTAGGGTGAAATAGTAGGTTGAAAATGGTTAAGTGTAGGGACTTTAAAGGTGTTTTTTTGTTTGATACGTGGTTATATTTGGTGAGTAGGAAGGTTGAAAATTGTGATGTGTAGAGACTTTAAAGGTGCTTTTTTGATTTTAAAGTGGTTATGCTTGGTAACTTGGCAGGATGTAAATGGTTAAGTGTAGGGACTTTAAAGGTGGTTTTTTGTTTTGGAAGTGGTTATGTTTGATGATTTGGTAGGTTGAAAATGGTTAAGTGTAAGGATTTAAAAGGTACTTTTTGGTTTTGAAAGTGGTTATGTTTGGTGACTTGGTAGGTTAAAAATTGTTAAATGTAGACACTTTAATGTACTTTTTTTAATGTGGGTAACTTGGGTGAATTGGTAGGTGGTGAATTATTATGTTTATGGACTATAAAGGTGTTGTTTTTTAAGTGGTGAATATTGGTGACTTCGTACGTTTAAAATAGTTAAGTGTAGGGATATTAAAGATGTGTTTTTTGGTTTGAATGTGGTTATGTTTGGTGAATTGGTAGGTTCAAAATGATTAAGTGTTGGAACTTTGAAGGTGATTTTTTGTTTCGAAAGTGGTTATGTTTGGCGTTTGATGGGTAGATAATGGTTAAGTGTTGGGACTTTAAATGTCCTTTTATATTTTGAAAGTGGTTATATTTGGTGACTTGGTAGGTTCAAAATGGTGTAGTGTAGTGACTTTAAAGGTGCTTTTTTGTTTTCAAAGTGGTTATTTTTTGTGACTTGGTAGGTTGTAAATATTTAAGTGTAGGGACTTTAAAGATGCTTTTTTGTTTGGAAAGTGATTTTGTTTGGTGACTTGGAAGGTTGAAAATGATTAAGTGTAGGGATTTTAAAGGTGATTTTTGTATTGAAATTATTTATGTAGGGTGACTTGGTAGGTTGAAAATGGTTAAGTGTAGGGACTTTAAAGGTTGTTTTTGTTTTGACTGTGGTTATGTTTGGTGTCTTGGTAGGTTGAAAATAGTTAAGTGTAGGGACTTTAAAGGTGCTTTATTCTTTTCAAAGTTGTTATGTCGGGTGACTTGGTAGGTTGAAAATGGTTAAGCGTATGGACTTTAAAGGTCCTTATTTTTTTTTTAATGCGGTTATGTTTGGTGACTTGGTAGATTGAAAAAGGTTAAGTGTAGGGACTTTAAAGGTGTGTCTTTTTAATGTGGTTAAGTTTGGAGACTTGGTAGGTTGAAAATAGTTAAGTGTAGGGACTTTAAAAATGATTTTTTTTTTTTGAATGTGGTTATGTTTGGTTAGTTGGTAGGTTGAAAATGATTAAGTGTAGGAACTTGAAAGGTGTTTTTTTGTTTTGAATGTAGTATGTTTGGAAAGTTAGTAGATTGAAAATAGTTAAGTGTAGGAACCTTAAAGGTGCTTTTTAATTTTGAAGGTGGTTATGTTTGGCGTTTGGTCAGTAGAAAATGTTTAAATGTATGGAATATAAAG
>NW_025833675.1:0-1670 GCF_002878395.1 Capsicum annuum | reverse complement strand
TATATAAAAAAATTGTTAGCAGAACAACGGCCCAAAGAAATAGCAATGAATCCAGAACCGCCAGAGCCAAGACCCAGAATTTCCTTAATTCCAAGAGGAGAGACAAGATCACCCAGAACAGGAACAAGACTGGGACTATCAGATGGAGACAGAGACGAGTATGAAAGAGACTGCAACTCAGCCATGGATCAATTTGCACAAGACCCAAATGCCGATTCAAGAATAGAGTTTGATTCTAAAGTATTACACAATCTAGATAAGTAAGCAATGACGATATCCACGAAAGAAAAAATTACAGACATATGCAATGATCTAACAGATAAATAAATATACGGACAAAGTAAAGCATAGCCATGTGATCATGGGCCCCATCCAAGTTGCCAAAAGTCTTGCTAAAATTTTTATCAAGAATATTTAAGGATTTGAAATCCAAAAAGTATATTGAAGAATAGATTTGAAGTCCACAAATACCTATAAATACCCCCTTTTGGAAGACTTAAACATAAGTAGCTAGAGAGAAAAAATCAAGAGTGAGAAAGTTTGTAGTTTTTCATAAAGTTCTTAGTTTCAAAGTTTGTAAGTTAGTTAAAAAAAAGAGAGTGAGTAAAAAGTCTATATTAGTTTCTTAGTTCTTCAATTTCGGTAGCTGTCAAGTTTTCAGGGGTTCTTTGGAGATGAATGGAGGTGAGAGGGGTTTCGGTAGCGTATTAAGGACATGTATGAGGGGATGAAGACTTGTGTATTGATAGTGGGAGGAGATTCTGAGCATTTTCTGGTCTTGATAGGGTTGCACTAGGTATCAACTCTTAGTCCATTTTTATTCGCTTTGGTGATGGATGTGTTGACGCAAAAAGTACAATGTGAGGTACCTTGGTGTATGCTTTTCACAGATGATATATTTTTGATTGATGAGCTACGACAAAGGGTTAATGATAAACTGGAGGTTTTGAGGCAAGTCCTAGAGTCTAAAGGTTTCAAATTGAGTAGGACCAAGATGGAGTACTTGGAGTGCAAGTTTAGTGGCTCGAGGCAAGAGCAGGAGGTATTAGTGAAGTTGGATTCCCAAGAGGTTTGCAAGAGGGAGAGTTTTAAGTATCTCGGGTCTACGATTCAGGGAAACAGAGAGATAGATGAGGATATGTCGCACCGTATTAGGGCTGGTTGGTTGAAATAGAGGCTCGCTTTAGGAATTCTATGTAATAAGAAGGTGCCCCTCAAGCTGAAAGGAAAATTCTTTAGTGTTGCAGTCCGGCCTGCTATGTTGTATGGAGCGGAGTATTGGCGGATTAAGAATTCTCATATCCAAAAGCTGAAGGTGGAGAAAATGAGGATGTTGTGTTGGATGTGTGGATTCACTAGGGTTGACAAGGTTAGGAATGATATTATTAGAGAGAAGGTGGGAGTGGTGTCAGTGGAGGAAAAGATGCGTGAAGTGAGGTTGAGATAGTTTTTTCATGTGATGAGGAGGGGCACGGATGCCCCAATTTGTAGGTGTGAGCGGTTGGCCTTGGATGGCTTCAAGCGGGGTAGGGGTAAACCGAAGAAATACAGGAAAGAAGTGATTAAACCTGACATAGAGCAGTTACAGTTGACTAAGGATATGACCCTTGATAGGAAGATATAGAGGAATAACATTAGGATAGAGGGTTAAGGGTGTGATTGAGGCATTG
>NW_025833674.1:0-2114 GCF_002878395.1 Capsicum annuum | reverse complement strand
CTATGTTTCTAGAAGAATATCTGCACATGACGGGAATAAAATACAAATGATAGAAGAATATTTATCAGAAGTAAGAGATAAATTACTTCAAACTTTTGAGCAAAATTCAAACATATCAATTAATAGTACCGAAGCAAATACTGAAGATATTACCGATTCCCAACTTTCAAAAATTCTGATAGAAGAGGAAGAAATTGAAAAAGCTGAAGCATTCATCAAGAAATGAAAAGACAAAGACAAAATATGACTGCTTGATAAGACACCTCTGTTTTTTTCTTTTGTAATAGTAAAATCACTGTGCACAGGGACCCATTCATTACTGTGCAAGATTCTCTTTTTATTATTTATAGACACCTCATTCTTGTGAAGAGGCAGAAGTGAAGAAGTTCTCTCCTTTTGTTTTCTAAAAACTCTCCCTCTCTCTCTCTATCCCTCTTTGTAATATATTTAAGAATTAAATAAAAGAAGAAGCTACTGTTTACTACTATTTTAGTATGGTTTCCGGCTAGTCAGGTACATATCTCTTTCTTACTTGTGTTCATTTAATTAAACTTCTACCCTAACCCAACCGTGACTATGTCCGGCTGAAAGGTTTCTTATATCTATGTTGAAGATCTAACTTCGCTGCCATGTTAACTATGAAAGCTCCAGACTCTATCAAAATATAAAAGAATCTTTCTAATTTCTTGACTTGGTTCCAAAATGGAGGTACAGTCGAGTTCAATACACTTATGTTAACCTTGTCTCTGTGACTCCGTCTAGTAAGTTGTGTCTCTCTAGCCCATTGTGCTGTTACGAAAAGGGCGAATTCTGCACAATTAGAACTTCTAGACACATGAGTTTAATATAAGGATATTAAATCTCTGACAGGCCCCATGTTTGGGTAAAAGAGCCCATACAGTCATTAAACTATTTAAGATTTTTTTAAATTTCGGTTGGTGCTTTGGTTCAGTCTTTCGACTTTGGCTTAATCCAATATTGTTATATGGTCTGACAGGCTGAGTGGCATACCCCAACCTAAGAGATCCTGTAAATAGTATCAAAGCCTGTGAATTTTCATAGTAAACATGTTTAAGTGGGGTGAAGTTTCTTAGCATAGATATAAGATTTTTATAATTATGGATATGGAAGAAGTTAGTACTAAGGGTACAAAACTCGAAGAGGTAGATTTACCTCAAGATATGGATTTACTAAATAAATGGACAATTCCAAAAGTTGAATTAAAAATCATATATGATTACAGATTTTTTGATAAAATAAAACATAAACAAATTATTAAAACAACTGAGCAATCCCTTGCTTTAAATGCTGATGAATAGACTATTCAACTCCTAAATAAGCATGATATTGATATTCTTAAACATAATTATAATTATATGCATATTGGCCTAGTATAAATTGTCTTTAGACCTTTAACACTAAAGGGTCTCCCTGAAATATTTTTAGCTGCTTTGCATGATGCTAGAAATTTAAATTTTAGAAAATCCTTAATGAGATCTATTGAATCTACTCTTGCCAATGGTCCTGTATATTTTAATACTCAGCCAAATTTATAATTATCTCTAACCGATGTAAATATTCTTCATGCTTTAACCTTAAATGTGAAAACTCATCGTTATGATTATGCCCCTGGATCTGAGCTTATAGGATTATCTTACCGCATATACTATCTTTTATTATCAACCTTAAATCCTCGATGTAAATTAATAGATGATACTTCTGATTGCATTATTCTTATTGAAACTAATTTTATAAAATCCAGGGTTACTACCCGAAGACCTATTTGATGGGATGAAATTGACTTTCCTAAAACATGGATTTTAAACTCAGTCACTTCTCCAAAACAATTGGCGGAGGATGTGACTAATTCAGAGTTAACTCAAGTAACTCAAAATTTAGATGGACGAATTTGTCTACAATTTGATAATAATCCCCCGGTCTATAGAAATTCTTTTTCACTACCAAGAAGACTTCCTTCTATACATCATATTTCTCCTATCGAGCCTGTCGAACTTGATTATGGCCCAGCTAGGAATCGAGCGGCATCCTTGCATACTATTAATTTTGCAGATTCGCATGTTATACCTAAAGGTATAGAAAATATAAAAATCAAT
>NW_025833673.1:0-5032 GCF_002878395.1 Capsicum annuum | reverse complement strand
GGAAAAAAAATATTTTCTTCATGAACATGCATGCATAAACACTGAAATGTAACTCAAAAGGGATACAACCCTTCAAGGAAATGACATACTGTATTGGAAAAACGGTGGTTGTTCGTCGGATGTGGCTATTCTGAAAAGACATTATTTCAAAATAAACAGAGATGACTGTGCCGAAGCGATGCACCTTTCTGATGAGCCATTGCTTCCTTTCTGAAGGGGCACTTTATGGCTATAAATACTGCACTTTTTCCTCAGGTGGTAACAAAAATTTTCAGTATTGAAAACACTTTTCTAATTTCAAAAAGCTCTTTGTGATCTTCAACCGTTGAGTGTGTTCGAAGAATCAGAAGTTTTGATATACTGCTACATTCTGATTGTGAGCTACTTTATACAGGGAGGAAAAATTCTGTAACCTCGGGTACTTGAGGGAAATTAATTCCTTAAGGACACTCCGTGAAATCGGAGGACTTGTCTCTACTTCTACTTCATCTTGTTTCTTTAAAAAATAACATACTTCTTTGATAGTTCATGTTGAACTTGTGTTGAAGGTGTTAAAACTTCATTAGTGTTTTTGAAACTGTCTTGAACAAAAGTAGAAGTGTTTATGCAAACATACAATTTTGTACCCGAAACATCACACACATCGATATTGAGTGTAAAATCAAAGTTTATATAGAAATTTTTTCCAATAAACAACTTATTTATACTTGCAAAAATGTTTTCTGCTATGGCTTTTTATCCTTCTTTCTTCAGTTTTTTGTGTTCCTTGTTCAAGAAAATGAAAAAAAACAATATAGTTTGATATTTCACAAAGTTTAATAGCCGAAAAAAAGAAAGTGTGAGCTATTTGACGGTAAACATGTCAGTCTATTTGCGTGGGTATAAAATCTTTTAAATAAGAAATTATAAGAATATTAACATAATCTAGACAAGATAATAAGAAAATAATGTAAAACAAAATGAAACTAAGGAAGTAATTTGAAGTGAGGAAAGTAATAAAAGTTTGATTAACTTTCTTTCCTTTTTCCTTTTGGACTTTGTGGCAGACCAAGTGAGGTCCCAGTGGAATTCAATCATCCTTTTGCTTTCTAGATTTTTTAAAATACTATGCATCATTTTTCCACTAAAGAGGTATTTTGGTCGTTTTTTAATAAACATCAAACACAACAACACAATGATTTGGTATCATTAATTACTCCTCCAAATTCTTGTGTTTTATTCAAGAATTTTGAGCTTTCAAGCAGAGGATATATTTTCATCAAATAAAAAGGTTAGTCAACTCAAATCTCTAATACCGTGTTTGATTTTTGAAACTCTGATCTGTATATTTAGTTTTGGTACTAAGATCCGTAGAAAACGTTTGAGAAAGTAAACACAAAAAACAATTGACTCATTTATATTTGAACACTTTTTGCTACTTTATTCTCTTGATAAACTTTTTATCTATATTTTACACTGTTAGAAAAATAAAGTTTTGATGATAGAATTATGAATGAAACATGTTATTCATGCTAATCTACACATGTGAAGCAAATACAAGTAACAAGGAAGATGATAAAATAATTGGTTGAAGTCAGAAGTGGATAAGCAAGAAAATTCAGATATGTCTTCAACATTTATCACGTGCAAAAAAGAGGTTGAAAAGAAGATAAACACAACACATGAAGATTGAGCTGATAAAGGAATCCTACCTAGACAAAGAGTCATAATGCAACTAACTGATAGATTCCTATTGAAGAAAGAAGATTACATCATTTGAAGGACTTCATCAGAGTTGTCTTAAATAGAAGAAGCAATTTCAAAGAGTTTCACTTAAGCACTGATAAGAAAAGCATCAATCAACAAATTCATTCACTAGCTTGAAGAAGTCTAGGTAGAACCTGTTCCATTACTTAGAGAGTCGTATACTTTGTGTAATTGGTTGGTTCTAGAGTTGTAATGAACTTTAATTCTAGTCTTACTGAAGTATAAACTGAGTTAGGATTAGTGTCTTCAAGTTTGGAAACTCGAAGACTTAGGAACACTTAGCTTGGAAAGATTTGTGTCATTGTAGAAATAGGAGTTAGAGTTTAATTCTTAGTTTACAAGTGTCTTGTAATTTATTGATTGTTGAGGCTCAAGAGTTTTAGTGAAGTTGGGGTTAAATCTTATAGAGGTAGATCATGTTTTTTACACCTCTTTGAGTCAGGTGTTTTACACGTAAAAATACTATCTTCTTATTTACTCTGCATAAGTGAATCACGTTAGCTTACTTACTTCACTAATAGGCAACTAATAGAGTAAAAATAGTAAAATCAGTAGGGCACACACTCTAACAAGTGGTATCAGAGCAAGGTTGTCTAAAATAAGGTTAGCACCTAATAAAAGATCACTATGATGAATTCCGCACCTCCTACTAGTCACAATGTAGGTCAATGAACTACTAGACCTCCACTTTTTGACGGTTATCACTTCATCTGGTGGAAATCTAGGATGGAAATTTTTATTCAAGGGGAAACTACGAACTGTGTGACAAGATCACTTATGGTCCTACTATTCTAATGAAGCTAGTTGATGGTGAACAGGTCAAGAAAGTAAGAAGTGAATTTATTGCGGACGACTTGCTAGCATTAAAGAAGAATTCTAAGGCTAAGAACATCTTGGTCTGTGGATTAGGCCAGCTGAGTAGAACAGAGTGTCAAACTATACAACTGCTAAGCAAATCTGGGATGCCCTGGTCAATGCTCATAAGGGCACCTCTCAAGTAAGGAAGTTTAGAATTGCCCTTCTCTTTACTAAATATGAAGCTTTCAAGATGAAGGAATTAAAATGAATCACTTCACGAAAAGTTGATCAGACTTACTAACTTAACAAATGAATTGACTTCTGTGGAAAAAAATAGTCCTGTAGAGGAATAAGTTGAAAAGGTGTTAAGGGTATTACCAAAGTCAAAATGGGATGTTAAGGTCACTACCATTAAGGAAGAAAGGGATCTCACTCAAATGACATTAGATGAACTGGTGGTAATCTTAAGACTTATGATATAGAAATTTATGTGATCAAGAAAGAAGTGGTATCCCCTAAGATAACCTTGGCGTTGAAGGCCTCAGACAACGATAAAGAAGTTAAATTTGATAAAGAATAAGTTGCTTCATAACTAAGAACTTCACAAAGTTTTTCAAAAAGAAAAGAGAAACAGGTAGCAAGAAGTGTTCCAATGACAATCCAAATGGATGCTACAAGTATGGTAAGACTGATCATAAGATCAGAGATTGTACCTTCTGGGCAATAGAGTGGAGAAAGGAAAGAGATGAAAATAAATTAAAAGAAAAGGCCAAAAAGAAGGAGGATATGCTATGGTAGTCACTTGGGGATCTAATTCAGATGAGTCAGATGATGAAGATATTGATGAAACTACACTCGTGGCCCTTGTATATTTAAAATTTTAAGAAGAAGATGGTACTTCTGACGTAAGCATTCTTGAGCTTAAAGAAAAATTGCACTTATTTTTGTAAACAAAACTCGTGTTCTTAATGAGTGCTCTAGTTGATGATTTCCAAGAATTAACTTTTGATAGGGATGAGTTATTCAATAGTCTTGCAAGCCTCAAAGTTGACTTCATTGATTTAGAATCTTGTAAGAAAACTGTTGAAAATGAAAACAGAGTGTAACGCTCCACATTTTTGAGCTAGAAATCGGACCGTCGTTCCTACATGTGTGAACTCTAATCCCATGAATCACATTTAAAATCATATTTCATGGTGTTTATCCTAGTGTTTTAAGTGATTATGAGTTGAAAAGTATTCATGGAAATCACTTAGAGCTAAGTTGAGCTAAGAGCCTTTGAATCATCCAAAGTTTGGTATTCGATTCTACAAGGGTCAACTTTGAATGTGTATAAATTTTGATATATGTGGAATTTTCAGCTCAAGACTCACTAAATTTTAGATAGTTGAATTAGCTTTCCAATGATACCAATTTCGCCTTAATCCGATACCTGAGCAAAAATTTATGACATTTTCTGTGTAAGGCTGTAAGCCGATGTGATTGGGATGCAGCGCAGCGCGATGGTCCTCGATACGATGAATGACGTGACACGATGGACAATGTGATACAGAGTTTTTTCACACACTATTTCAATTACTTAAGGGTATAGGGGCACTTTGGTCATATCCCCTTACCCAAAATCTGTCCAAAATATAAAATTTCAGCCCCAAGGAGAATTAGTTGCCTCCTTATTCAATCTTTCTCTCAAAGAAAAATAAAGCCATTTAACTTTAATATTTTCATGAAAGGAGTCAAGATTAGGTTTTCAATCTTCAAACTAATCAATGTAAGGTATGTGGGGGTTTTCTAAAGGCATGGTGAAGTCTTTTTAATAACGTTTTGAATGTTGATAATTCATGTATTTATGAAGGGTTTGAATTTACAATAACACATGTAGGGTGAACCCTTTTGATGATAATGCTTTGGTCTTGAGGCCTCTTCCTTAAATTTGATTTTGTTTGTTTATGTATATATATATATGTATGCATTCATGTTTTGAAAAGAATAAATTGAGAGCACGAATAACTAATTTCCCTCTCATGGTGTTATTTCTTGATTGACAAGTCGTGGATTACTCAATTGCATATCTTAAAGCATGAACCGAGGGTTTTTCTATTATTTATGAATTTCATGGCGATTATGAATTGAAGAGAAGGATATTTCTTGTTTGAGAAGGTTGAATGTGATAATTGAAAGAATTGAATGATTATTTTGAGAAATCGACCACCTTTTTTGAAATGTTGAAAAAAAGGATTTTTGCATAGTTTGACATATGTTTTGAAAATATGAGTTTCATGATATTTTATGTCTTAGATATATGACTTGCAAGTCTTGTTATGGTGATACTAAACAAATGAATGCCATAGCAGATTCAAAACAGATTAAAAATACAAATTTTTACTCAGATTTTTTATTCAGAAAGATGCATGTTTAGAAAAGTTTAAAAATGGGCTTAAAGAGCGTTAGATTGTTACCCAAAGAAAGTATGAGTTGAAAAACTCAATGC
>NW_025833672.1:0-1282 GCF_002878395.1 Capsicum annuum | reverse complement strand
TTCATGAAATTTTTCATGTGTTTTACTTATTCGTTGTGCCCCTGTTGAAATTTTTTTTAAAAAAATTTAGGTCAAATTTTGTTCGTATATCACTTGGACATTACTTCATAGCTTATTTTGTAAGTAAAATTATAATTTTTGTTGAATTTCTTATTTGGTGTATCTGCTACTGCTACAATGGATAGAACCTGCAACATGAATCCAACATATGAGTCATCTATTGCAACAAGTGAGTAATCTGTTGCAATATATGACTTATCTGTTGCGACAGATGACCCATATGTTGGATTCATATTACAACATTATAAAATAAATCCAACAGATGAGTAATCTGTTGCAACAGATTAGTCATATATGTTGCAACATATAACTCATTTGTTGCAACAGATTACTCATATGTTGAAATAAATTAGTCATATATGTTGCAACAGATTAGTCATATATGTTGCAACATATTACTAATATGTGCAACAAATTAGTCATATATGATGCAACAGATTACTAATCTACACAAAATATTAGTCATATATGTTGCAACAGATTACTAATCTGTTCAAATTAGTCATATATGTTTCAACAAATACTCATCTGTTGGATTCAGGTTACATGTTTTATCCATTATTAAAAAACAGCAGTAGCAGATATATCCAGATGAGAAATTCAACAAAAAAATAACAAACATTAAAAAATAACAAAAATCATAAAAAAATAACAAACACCAACAAATCAAGTTCCTCATTTTCTTCATAACTCAAAAGCCCTAAGAACTAGAAGTTGTTGGTGCCGGAGAATGTTGTCACGTCGACTGACGGTTGAAAGTAAAAAAGGAATGGGTAAGAACTCGAAACTATTTGTTGCCAGAGGTTGAAGTTGCACAAGATTGAAGGGAGAAATTTGAAAAGTTGTTGGTTGGGAGAAGTTAGAAAGAGAAACTATTGAGAGAAAGAGAGAAGAGAGAGAGATTGATTTGCTGAGGGAGAGAAGTTTTGTGGGTGTGAGTTAATTTGTATTCTTGAAAAGATTAAAAAAGTTTAGAAAATATTAATCAAGTCCACAATTAACCTAATCAAGTTTTTTAATTATGTTTGACCTTTTAAATTGATCAATGTCACCAATCCTTCATTCAAGACTTAAAAGACATCTTTCCTGCAATTTTCTCAAGTTAGCTCAAAAGGTGCACAAAAATATTCTATTACTTGGCAACCATGTCAATAATAAGAAGCATAAAAATACAGGAAAAATAAGTTCAGGAAGTAATATAACCCTCGTAAAATTTAGATGT
>NW_025833671.1:0-2478 GCF_002878395.1 Capsicum annuum | reverse complement strand
CTATTTAATAAATAGCCCAAATCTAATTCATCCTTTTATTGAAAACCCAAACAATTTCCCAAGCCCAATTAAAACCCTATACCTAGCAGCCCATGCCAATTTAATAACCAACAACCATCAGCCCAATAGCCCAAATAATGACCCGGCCCAACACCTTTCTCCTTCTCCTTTGCATAAAACATCACCAGCGACAACAATACGTATACCAACTTTAAACCACGAAAATAACTTTTAATAAATTGTGACAACAACGACCAAATCCATCCAAATCAACCTTCAACCGATAACCCAAACCCATCTTCAACCCGTATCCAACGGTAAAACTCAACCCCAACCCGTTTGTGCTATTCTTTATACATTTCAAGCAATAGTACGACTAGAAAAGACCTTGAATCTTCTAGAAATGGTGATTTGGCTCCTTCAAACATCCCAAACCCATGAATCTCGAGATAATGCATACGAATTTGTACACGGTTGGATGATTTTTATTGGCTCTCGAAGGAGATCCATTTTTCCCCATTTTCATTGGTCCACTGGGTGCTATTTTCTCAATAAATCCAATAAAGATGGGAGGTTCTTAGAATAAGAACAGGTTGTAGGGAGGGGGGAATTTCAAATTTCAAAATATCCATTTCTTCAAATCCCTAAAATACCCTCACCTCCTTCTCCTAATAAGAACTATGTGGGATTATTATTGGGGGGGTTGAAAATATTTTAGTTTGAAATTTAGGTTTTGGTCGATTTTGATTCAAAATAAAAAAGATTTGGAGAAGAAAAAAAGGAGGTGATCGAGGGAGGAGGGTTAGAAATTTTAGGGTTTCAGAAAGAAAAACAAAAGGAAAGAAAGAAAGATTTTTTTTTCTTGAAGAAAAGTTAGGTCTTTAGTGGAAATCCCATTCTTGTTTTGAGAGTTCATTGACTATTTGAGTTCCGATTTGACGGTGAAGGAGTTCTCTGGTGGTCGTGATTTCCATAGCCAGTTCGTCGTCTTGGCTTGCTGCCCCAAAAGAGTTAAACCTACTTTCGTTTTTTTAATTCATTCATTTTCTGCTTCATCTTGTTTCTCAGTAGATTTAGTTAAATATTTGGTTTTAAGCATGATGGTGTGCTGGGTCTGTTGCTATAGAGGCTATAAAGAGCCATAGGTTTTGTATGTAATGATTGATTATGTTATTGGTCGAATATTCACAGTATTTGTCCTGCTATCGATTTTATGTTTTGTTGATTTTGCTGCTTTGAATGCACTGCTATACATTTGATATGGTTGGGTCACTGGCTAAGCTCAATTCAATTTGATGAAGATTAAAATAGTTACCTTGACTTGTTATTTATCAATTTGCAGAGGTATGTTGTTGTCAATATTGGTAGAATTCATGTTTCAGATACCCTTACATTTGTGGTTATGTTCGAAGACAAGTGTATGCATTTTTTATGCTATTTTATGGTCGATTTTGTAGACAATTGATATACTGCCAATATCAGATCATTTTGGATGTTTTCTACATATTTTAGTCACTTACATTGTTATCTAGATGATTAACAAAGTAGTTGATTGAAAATGTTCTTGCTTTAAGTGTCTGATTTAGCTACTAAATTTTTGATGAAAACATATGATATTTTTGTAATAAGTCATAGCATCTCTTATTAAGTTGGTATTACTCTTTTTCTCTTCTCCTCAAAGTATAAAATCGACTATTTCTCACATATTCCAACACAAATCTAAGATATTTTAATTTACAATACATAAGTTTATCAAATAGCTAATTTCATCCACCAAAGTGAAAATAGTTAGTATTGTCTTTTAAAGGATCAAATTGACTTTTTGAACTCATTATAGAGGTGTCTGCTAGGTTAGCTTTAGGATTTTAGGATACACATGTTCTCTATTATTACTTACAGATTACATTGCTAGTTATGTGTTTTTGGTTTATTTACTCGTATTTATATGCACCCTGGATCCCTGACTGTAGCTTGATTTTTACTGTAACTATGTTTTCCTCTTCATCTTTTAGCCATAATTTCTTCTTCCAGTTAAAATAGATGTCTTACATTTGGTGAATACATTATTCTTCTTTGTATTTTAAAGGATACGAAAGTTGTTGAACTAACTAGTGAAATTTTAGATACTTAATTTATTTGGCGCTTAAAGTCTTACTAGTTTGATTAGGGTTGAATTCAGTGATAATGAAAATATTGGAAAAGTTGAGCTCTAGCAAGAACCTTGAGTATGCCAACTCGGTTCCCTTAGGCTGCTCCTTGTGCCAAATTTTTGTACCAGTCATCGAATCCTCTTTAAGGGACATGTAAAATGTATTCTTTCGCAATCATTTACTCATATAGGCTTGCCTTTTTGGTCAGCCATGTATTAATTTTTATCTATTTCTTCCTTTCCTTGGTTGGATGAATACGTATTAACTACTGATAATTTTTCCTTCTTGAATAGATTTGTTGTTTGCATTGATATCCATATGTCTTTGT
>NW_025833670.1:0-2772 GCF_002878395.1 Capsicum annuum | reverse complement strand
GTTTTGATACTGATTAGAGTTAATCAGTAAAGAGAGTCCTTGACGGATTTTCCAAGATGAAGTTGTAGTAGAGTTACTACAAACAAAAGGGTCCTAGAGGTAGGCTGGAATCTAGATTGTAATCAGGAGGTTGATTATAGTGGATTTATTTGGTGCTTGTGAGGCCAAGCCATGTTTTTTTCCTTCCTAGGTTTCCACATAAAATTTTGTGTGTTGTTTTATTCCTACACTGCCTTAATTTTCTAGCACCTCATAGTTACTTTATTGTTCTATTGCTTATGATTGATTCTGAGGGACCTGTTCCCTGACTGGGTAGCACAACCCCCAAGAGTTCCAATAATTGATATCAGAGCTAGGTTCACTCTAAAAAGTTCATACCTAGAGTGTTCTGGTCATCATGGCTACTATAAATAAACTAGGAGTGGAACGAAAAAAATAGAAAAAAGAGATATTCCTGACGTTGAAGGCTTTAGAGTGTGACCTAGGTGAAAAAATATTGATGTTGCACTTTTAGCAACAAGGATTGTTAATGCTATAAAGCGGGTTGGTCATCATAGCAAGAGAAATGGAAAAATTGAAGGTTGTCACAAAGGTGGTAGTTTTAAATCATTCATGAGAAACCATCAAATACAAAAGAATAATCAAAATCCAGAAACATCAAGAAGAAAAGATGCAACTAGTTGTTTAGTAAAGAATGCGTTGGCTGCTTGAAAAGACTTGTCCACCAGATTTGGGAAAGACAAAAAGTATGGAGATAATTTCATCCTAAAACAGGATGATAAGAAAATAACCTCAGGTTCCTAGTGTTCTCTAATGGAAACATGGGGAGACTTTTCTAGTAATCCAGGTAAAGATGAAAAGACTGGAGATATTTTTATGCTAGCATTGGAAGACAGTCCAGTTATCTATGATTCCTTGTTTGAATTATTGGTAAACACAAAGGATGAAGAAGAAAAGCAAGTAACACTCCTTGAACTTAAGGAAAACCTAGATAACAACACTGCTAGGAAGATAAAAAAATCTTACTAGTTTATTGATAGACTCTGTATATGAATTAACTGCTGAGAAGAATGCTTTAGATGAGAAATTCTAAAATCAAGAACATGAATTGAGTGCCTTAACTCTTCAAATATTTGAAACTGAATAATGGTCACTAACTTTAAGTCTGAAAATCTAAATTATACACTGAAAAGGGCAAATGGTGTTGATAGTAAAGGGAAGAAGGAAGTTTTAAGGTTTCAGATTAATTTTGAGGAGAAATTAAAAGCTTCTCAAAAACACCTTATGGCAGCACATCATAGCAATAAAGAGTTAAAGAGGGACCTAGACCATTTGAGAGAAGATCTCAATAAGTCACTTAAATGAACTGCTTCTTCACAGATCCTTTCTACTTTAACTAGTCAAGGTGTTAATATGGTAGAGACCTGGGCTATAAAGGAGAATTCTAGCCTAATGTGTCTTAAAGAAAGACTGTTAATAATGTTAGAAACAAAGAAAGTAAACTCCTATGCATTCACTGTAGAAAGATGGGCACACTAAGGAATATTGTCAAAATTGGATTAAAGTTAATATAAATGGGTTAGGATACATTCAGCAAGGAAAATCACTTTCTAAGGGTTTTAAGCCGTCGAAAATATTAAAGAAGAAGCTATATCTACCTAGATGGGCTAAAAAGAATGTGATCACACCATTATTGAAACACCCTAGTTTTGACCCTTGGAAATTTATTAATTTTGAGCTCTCTGGACATCATACGACTAATGCTTCCTTGTTGTATAATGTGGGTACGATTTAGGGTTCTTGGTTGTATGTTACTCAGTATGGTTTTAGCTAGTTACTTTCCAAGGTATGAATGGATACCATACAAGTCATATGGAGGTAGTACGAGAGAGAAATCCCACTCATATTTTGCTCAGTACGTCAAGCATAGATGATTCTGCCTAGGGTACGGTTCTAGGGTACTAATCATATAATTGTATATGAGATAGGCCATGGACTCGTATTTTGGATAGATTTGGAGTCTAATATTCTGTCTAGGGTATAAGTGGTGTGTACCACTTATATGATTGGTGTACAAGTTGAGGGGGTGGTACCCCCCTGCACACCTTTTCCAGTTTTTAAGCTGAGGATATTTTAGATATTTTCCACCCTAAAATCCTTAAGACCCCACGTTTTATAACACATTGTAGCCTCTCATAACACACTTTGAAGGATCAAAACAATCCTAAAACCCTCTCTAAACACTCTCTTGTGGATTGGGCTAGGGTTTCTGCAAGGTGTTCAACTAGAGGCTCAAGAGTCAAGTTATTTCCGCGAATCTTCGTGAATAAGGCATGTGACTCTTCTCTTATTGTTAGTTCTCAATTATCATGTGTTTTAAACATTGAATAGGATTCATTAATGGTGGTTTTGAAAACCAATGTTGAGGTTTTTGTTGCATATGGTTGAGTATTATTTACTCTTAGTTTAAATTTTGTTTATACATATTTTTGATGATGGTTTGCACATGTGAGTTCTTGGTAATTGTGGTTTAAAGAATAGGTCATGGGTAACCATAAACTTGGTGGTTTTTACCTTGGTTTTGGTTTTGATAATGGTATGCCCTCAACATGTTTGTGAAAATTTCTAAGAGAATAAACTAGTCACATGTTAATGGTGTTTTAAACTAAGGTATTGGCCTAATAAATATGAATGGTTGGTAAATGTATTTGTGAAGGCCTTGTTGCCCATGTAATGATTTAAATGTTAACCTTGGTGGTTTAATTGGCTAAA
>NW_025833669.1:0-2968 GCF_002878395.1 Capsicum annuum | reverse complement strand
TGATCCCCAACCTCTCTGGCAAGCCTCAATCTATTTTTGGCCCACATTACGCATGGACCTTGGACTCACTCCTAAAACCACAGGCTATAGCACATCGATTTGGCACGAAAATGCCCCATTCACGCTGTTTTGCCCGTTTGTCCACCCAAATGGCCATGAAAATTTAAACGGACCATACTGGGATGCTCTTCAACCTCACTGGCATGCCTCGGTTGATTTTCAACCCACAGCACGCTCGAAACCTGGGGCCACCCCCAAAATCATGGGCTATAGTACACCGATTTGGCCTGAAAATGCCCCGTTTATGCCGTTTTCCTCGTTTGTCCACCCAAATGGCCACAAAATTTAAATAGACCACACTGGGATGATCTCAAACTCCCTGGCATGCCTCGATAGATTTTTGGCCCACAAAACGCCCGGACCCGCCCACCCCCAAAACCGTGGGCTATAGTACACCAATTTTGCCCAAAAATGCCTTATTCGCGCGTTTGTCTTACCAAATGGCTACGAAAATTAAAACGGACCATACTGGGATGATCTCCAACCTCCTTGGCACGGTTCTATCAATTTTTAGCCCACTGCGCGCCCGGTCCCTAGGCCCACCCCCAAAATCGTAAGCTATACCACACCGATTTGGCTCAAAAATGCCCCGTTCGTGTGGTTTCACCCGTCTGTCCACCTAAATGGCCACAAAAATTTAAATAGACCACACTGAGATGATCCGCAACTTCTCTGGCATGCCCTGGTCAATATTTGGCCCACAGCACGCTCGGACACCAGGCCCAGCCCCGAAACCATGGGCTATTGCACACTGATTTGGCCCAAAAATGCCGTATTCGCGCCGTTTCGCCCGTTTGTCCATCCAAATGGCTACGAAAATTTAAACGGATCACACTGGAATGATCCTTAACCTCCCTGAATACCCCGGTTGAATTTTGGACCACAGAACGCTCGGACCTTGAGCCCACCCCCAAATTTGTGGGCGATAGCACACCGATTTGGCCCTAAAATGCCTCGTTCGCTCCGTTTCATTCGTTTATCCACCCAAATGGCAACTAAAATTTAAACAGTCCACACTGGGGCGATCCCCAACCTTTCTGGCATGTCTCAAATAATTTTTGACCCACAGAACGCCCAAACTCTGGGCCCACCCCCAAAACCGTGGGCTATAGTACACCGATTTTGCCTGAAAATGCCCCATTCACGCTGTTTTATCCGTTTGTCTGCCCAAATTGCTGCGAAAATGTAACGGACCACACTGGGATGATCCCCAACCTCCCTGGTATGCCCTGGTCAAATTTTTGCCCACACCATACCCAGAACCTGAGCCCACCCCCGAAACCATGGGCTATAGCTCACGGATTTGGCCCAAAAATGCCCTATTCGCCCCATTTTGCCTATTTCTCCACCGTTGGCCACAAAAATTTAAATGGACAATACTGGGATGATCCTCAACCTATTTGGCATGCCTCGATCAATTTTTGGCCCACAGCACACTCGGAACCCAGGCTCACCCCCGAAGTCGTGGGCTATAGCACACCGATTTGGCCCGAAAATGCCCCACTCGCGCTGTTTCGCCCGTTTGTCCACCCACATGACTACAAAAATTTAAACACACTGGTACTATCCCTAACTTCCCTAGCAAGCCCCGGTCGATTTTTGGCGCATAGCACGCGCGAAACCCAGACCCACCCCCAAAACCGTGGGCTACAGCACACTGATATGGCCCAAAAATGCCCCATTCCCGCCGTTTTGCCCATTTGTCCACCCAAATGGCCACAAAAATTTAAACGGATCATACAAGGATGATCCCCAACCTCCCAGGCATGCCTCAGTCAACTTTTGACCCGTAGCTCTCCCAAAACCCGGGCCCACCCCCGAAACCGTGGGTTATAGGACACCGATTTAGCCTGAAAATGCCCCGTTCGTGCCGTTTCGCCTATTTGTCCACACAAATGGCCACTAAAATTCAAATGGACCATGCTGGGATGATCCCCAACCTCTCTGGTATGCCCCAGCCAAATTTCGACCATCAACATGCCCGGACCCCGGGTGCACCCCCGAAACCATGTGATATAACACACCGATTTGGCCCAAAAAGTGTCCCGTTAGCGTTGTTTCACCTGTTTGTCCACCCAAATAGCCACGAAAACTTAAATAAACAACACTGAAACATCCCCAGCCTCCCTGGGCCAACCCGATTAATTTTCGGCCCACAGCATGCCCAGACCCTGGGTCCACCTACAAAACTGTGGGATATAGCATACCGATTTGGGTCGAAAATGCCCCATTCGTGCCGTTTCGCCCATTTGTCCACCAAATATCCATTAAAATTTAAACGGACCACACTGGGACGATCCCCAACTTCCCTGGTAAGCCCCGATCAATTTTTGTCCCACAGCACGCCCGGATCCTCGGCCCACCCTCGAAACTGTGGGCTATATAGCACACCAATTTGGCTCAAAAACACCCCGTTCATGCCGTTTCACCCGTTTGTCCTCCCAAATGGCCATAAAAATTTAAACGGACTATACTGGGATGATCCCAACCTCCCTAGCATACCCCGATCGATTTTTGACCTACAGTACGCATGGACCCCAGGCCCACCCTCGACACCGTGGGCTATAGCGCACCAATTTGACCCGAAAACCCATTCGCGCCGTTTCACCCATTTGTCCTCCCAAATGGTGATGAAAATTTAAACGATCCACACTGGGATGATTCTCAACCTCCCTGGCATGCCCCGATAAATTTTCGGCCAACAGCACACCCGAAACCCAGGCTCACCCCCAAAATCGTGGGCTATCGCACATCAATTTGGCTCGAAAATTCCCTGTTCGAGCCATTTCTCTCGTTTGTCCACCCAAATAGACACAAAAATTTAAATGGACCACACTGGGATGATCCCCAACCTCCCTAGCACGTCTTGGTCAATTTTTGGCTCACAGGATGCTCGAACCCACCCACC
>NW_025833668.1:0-1363 GCF_002878395.1 Capsicum annuum | reverse complement strand
TATGAAATTGAATGTTTTTATTTATAGTTTTCTCTCTTCTTTAATAAAGATGGTGGACAAACATCTCCCTATTATGGATTAAGTGATGACATTCTTAAGGAAAGCTCTTCGTGATAGAGTTTTGAGTCATGGATGCAGGGTAAGTCTGAGTACCTTTGGCATTATGGACTTGGGATCGCCTCCTACCTTTGGTGAAGTCTGAGTAACCATATGGTTTGCCACCATGAGAGCTGTGATATGAGATGGAATCTTGGTGTTGATGCTAGCAATAGAAAATCTTGTGTGGTATGAATGCAAAATATACACCCTTTCCATTTGAAAATATTTTCAAAAATTTGAGGGCATGAACATGAGTAGCATTGTGACAATGCTTTCCCCCTTTTGGTGACTCCAAAATAGGTAGCTTGTAATATATGGTGAATACCTCCTTTGGTCTTTAATAGGAAGTGGAATTGAGACTCCTTGAGAAGTTTGCATATGATGTGTGCAGTGAGTGAAATTGTTTTACTCTCATGCTTGCTTGTACCACCTAGAACTTTCTTGGTTAGTCTTCCAAGGCTAATTGTAATCATTGCATGGTTGGTGAAATGACCTTAGGCCATTTTTGTGAACATAAGAGTTCACTATAACCTAAATAGCCTACTCGTACATATATTGTCTCTCCTATCACCCATTTCGAAATTTTAAATCTTGCTTTGGTAACCGTATTACAAGAGTTATCCCATTAAAATGTTATCTCTCTTTTGAACCTGAACCTCCTTAAATTTGGAAATGCAACTTGAGGCCAAAAGCCTAAGTTAGGGGTGGTGGAAATTAGACTAGGGTAACCTTAGACCATAGGAATGTAAATGGGTGAGATCTTTGAGGCTTTGTTGAAGAATTTGCCTCAAGGACTTTAAACCATGCCTACCATATCATCATTGAATAGAATTTGCCCCTATTCATCACATACCCTTGACTAGGATAGAGTAATCCCAAGATCCGTGCCTAATTAATTGTACTATAATTTTTCTTAGTCTTGAATTAGTACCTTATAATCCCAAGAATTACCCTCACATTAGCAAAATTGAAAAACCCTAGACCATTTTGTACCATAGGTTTGACCTAAGTAAACAACTATTATTTCAGACTTACTCAATCTCGTGGATTCGAATCCTACTCCTAGTTAGGTAAATATATTAAAAACGACCACCTTGCACTTAAATTGACGTGTAAGTTTAGCTTTATAAAAAATGGCACCATTGCAAGGGAACAATTTGGTGTATTGAGTTAGTTGAAAATTTTAGCTTACTTGCGTTGATTCAAACTTGTTATTTTTTGTTTGTTATTTTTTTTGTGTCTTGTATTAGGTAGATTTTTAGTT
>NW_025833667.1:0-3003 GCF_002878395.1 Capsicum annuum | reverse complement strand
GTAAGGAGGCACAATGTTTTATTTTGGGCGGGAAGAAGGAGGGCTTGGGTCTTTTTGGATATTGAGCATATTTGTCATTTTTCAGATTTAATTGAGACCGTGTTCAAATGCTAGAAAACCTATAGACAAAATAAACAAGCCCAAACGAAAGTTACTACATAGCACATATAAGTTCAAAACATAATGAATATAAAATAAAAGCATTCTAGGATGAAAACTGAGCCTTAATGAGTGTTCTAAGCATAAAGATTTAAGCTCCTAACACACGAAATAGTATATTAATATAACGTGATGTCGAATTTGCAATTGCAACTGTAAAGAAGATGAAAATATAGGGAAGGAACAAGGTCGACTTTTGTTGAACATCAGATTTATTGATTCACATCATTTTGTCGATTCATCTAAATCCGTACAGGAAAATGATAAAGCAGGGGAAAAGAAAATTTTATTATGGTGAGACCAAACTCATTAAATGAGTTCCTACATATCCACAGGGTAATCGGGTTAATCGTAGTTCAAATTACATAAGCAAGGAAAACATAAAAAAAGGTAACTGGAAATTGTGAAACTTAAAGGAATTTCAAATGTTTGGAAGTCAGGAGCAGAGAATCAATATGATATATTTTTCACCAATGTCAACAAGTTCTAGTCAAGCTTAAAAAATCAAGCAGCATCAGAAGTTGACCCCGTCATGTTTATCACTTTGGTGTCGATCAACTTTTGGATCATGTTCTTCAAAGCAAAGCATGCCTTAGTAGGATGTCCTTTCATCCCAGAGTGATAGGTGCAAATTTGGTCAGGACGATACCATCGATACTCAGGATCACAGGGTACAACAATAATGGATGTGATGTAGCCTGCCTTCTTGAGTCGTTCATACAATTGTTCTATAGGTTCACCTAGAGGAGTGTATTGTTTTGGTGGATTTTTCTGGAGCTCATGTTAGGGTTTGGTGGATTGATTGGCTTGTTGATTTGTTGGTAGATTTTGGTAAGACATTGGAAGGTAGTTTAATGTTGGAGCAACAAATGAAAGTGGGCACCAAACGATTTGTGGAGGAGGTTTTGTGAAGGATCGAGGATAATAGTCTTGGACATAATTGGATGTTGGAATGATTTCTGGAGCTGGGTACCATATCAGTTGAGGTTGGGGTATGCTTACTTCAAGCTTTGTAGGTTTTGATGCCCATTGATGATCGTCTGTCCTTTGTCTCTGGACTGTGACTCAATCAAATTAGTCTCGGTTGTGAGCTTCCTCTTAAGCTTATTGTCGAACTGCCTAATAAAGTTAATTGCCAAATCATCCCAAGAGATCCACTTGCTAGTATCTTTTTTGGCGTACCACATCAATGCAGGACCAGTAAGTGAACTGACGAAGAACTTCTTCTTGCGACCATCGATTTGTCCTATAACTGCTAGTTCGTCAAGGTATGCCTCCAAATGGAAATGAGGTTTCCTGACCCATCATATAATGGAAAGTTCAAGTACTCAATTCTATCCTTGTTTTCTTCTTTAGCTTTGGACGACTTATTCATCTTAGGTTGTTGAGATGACCCCGGCTTATGCTTGGAAATTTGTCCTTCTGTTTCCTTCTACTTTCCCATGGTTGTCAACCCATTAAGTGCTTTCAGAAGTGCAACTGAATATCGCCTTGGAGACACTTATGCCCCACAATTAGTGTGGGTGAGGTTGTTGATATAGGAGACAACATAGTTTAGGTGGGAGCAATAAAGTCAGTTTCAGCTAGTGTCTCTGGAAAGTCGGGTGGCATCTCAGCTAAATCTCAGAGATCAGTCATTATTCCCCTAATTCTCTCAATTCTTCCTTCCATCCTTCTAATGCTCGAAATGACTTTGTTTTGACGTAATCCCAAATTTTCATGCTCGTCGTTGCTATTGACAAGATCGATAAACATTGACCGACTGGCCATTTCTAATGTTCAACTCTAGTCAACCTTAGAAGAAAGGACTTATAATTAGAAACAAAGAATACATACGAGAGTCTAGAATGAATTACCCCTACTCATTTGAAAAGAACGAGTTATGCTCATTCGGAGTGAATAGACGTTATAAGAGCTCTATGTAACTTAGAGATTGTGAAAGCTAGATTACGACATGAATTTGATGATGTCCAAGAATTGTGGAAGGATAATAGTATGTAAATGTTATAAGAATTAGGAAAGGATGTCCTAAATGACAAGTTGCACTAAGTGATTGTAGACGGGACTAGAATCACCTTATCTTAGTAAAAGTTGAATCTAGGGATGATTAATATACTAACGGATGCATTAGGAGGATAACAATAAAAGGGAAGTATTGAATAGGACCTAAGAGTATATTGTAGGGTCCTAACATGATTTTTTTTTTAGAGTAACGAGCTCTAAAGGAAGGAACACAAAATATAAGGAGTGACTAAGGAAATAACAGAAACAACAAGATAGGCAGGATGTCAATACATATATAGAAATGCAACACATAGAAAATAATTGTGAGTCCATTTGAGGTCGCGAACCTTTTTGGACTTTAAATGAGACTAACATTCAATGTGTCAAGGATGCCAAGGCACCCTACGTTGAATGGGACACATATTTCTTAATAAAAGAAATATGTAGCCAAGACCTAAAGGATATGAGTGGGTTTATTACATGGTTCCCTCGAGTGGACAACTCGAGAGTGGGAAAGCTTGTGGATGTCAATGCACCACTGATCGACCGATTCACAAGGCATTTTCCGAAGGGTGTTTTAGGAAAGAACTTTCGTGTATTCACGCAACCGTTCATAAAAGAAAATAAAAGAGGTTTTCAAGTGGAGGAAAGTATGAGCAGAATGCCAGTTGTATAAAGCAGGAACACGTAGAAAAATATAATAGCATGCTTAGCAATAAAAGAAAATAGACATTAAAGCACATAGCCAACAAAGGGAGAAGAGGGAAGGGAATGGAGAAATATAATAAACACTTAAAAGGGAAAAGAATAAAGGACCCATAAATCATGAATAAGCAATAA
>NW_025833666.1:0-1796 GCF_002878395.1 Capsicum annuum | reverse complement strand
AGCCTAAACATTATCCTTCACATAATCCTTATTCACGGAATAGCAACGAACCACTAACATCTAGTATCTAGTTAAGGTTTATTACTAGACCAAAACCGCCATTTATGCACCATTCATTATTATCAACTAATCAATCTACATCCGTTAATCATTACTAGACAACACATTAATACTTGTCACCTAACTCTATTTTATTGACTGATATCATTCATTAATTAACCATCGTTAGCTACCATGTTTCAGCAAAGAAAGATTCATTAACTAATAGATTAAATTGCTAGCCATCAAGTGCTATAGTCTCATAGTAGACAACTAGTTACCACATACATTAACCATCCAACTAGAAGAGCATTCATAAAAGATCACATCTCAGCTATAATCACATCATTTATAATGGTAAATATTCATGAATGTAACAAATATATGTATGCCATTACCAATATTCAATTAATGGAAGAATAAGCAGCATACCGTATCTTCCTCCATCCCATACCGGTGAGACGTGAATACAAACATATACATATTCATATTCATAAACTGTAATTACTTTATGTATAATAATAAACACTTCTCAGCTATTAAATCAATATTGTAACATGACCCTTGGCCCATTAATTTATCCAAAATAATTACAACATCATAATCATGACCTTACGTCCATACACATATCCGGGACTCATATCAATAATCATATTTATAAGTTGTAGGATATCTCTAATCATCTTACATACAGGAGGCATCTCACATATAGAAGGCATAATATCAATAAGCATGTAATTATCTCTCACAAAAGAGGCATCTCACATATAGGATGCATAATATATATAAATATGTAATCGTCTACAGGATATCTTATATCAGTAGGTCATATATCATGACTACGAGAAATATCACTTCTCTAGGCTAATTTACATATCTAAGAGGAACATCGTTTATATAGGTCCAACAATCATGACTAAAGAAAATAGCAACTCATAGGCTAATCATTAAGTCTAAGAGAAAATAACATCTCTATAGGAGAAGCATCAAGTCTAAGAGAAAATAGCATCTATATAGACCACATAATGTAGCTAGGAGAAATATCATCTCTAAATTCCCAATATCACTTCCACAAGGAGTACCATAACCATAACTCAAAAACCACAATCCGGGAACATCAATATTAGTTACCAAGTTATGAAGTAACCTTATTCTATGGTTTACTAGCCTCATCTATTCCTAATGTCTACACTAAGTCCACAAGACTTAACACGATCTTAGGCCTAAGTGGGCCGAACGATCCCACTTCTAATCCACAATTTCTATAATTTGGCACACTATGCCCCAAACTAGGATAAGGTATATAGTTCATCTTCTAGATGTTAAGTAAGTCATATTCAAGCCTAAGATATCAATTGCGACTAAAAATAAGGGTACTTAAGCCAACTCTACATAACTTATGGTTTTATGACTACCACACTAGCCCAATAAGGGTAAATATACAAATCACACTTCAAATGCTAAAACCATATTCCAAAATAGAGTCATGCTATAACTAATCTAAACTAAAGAGGAAAGGAAATAGGATACAAAAGGTTTATAAACATGCCATCTTATGGGTCCAAAACCCTTATCTAATCCCCAAACATCGATATATTAAAGCCAAGTTATCCTGCTCATAATCAAGCCTAATATCCATTTTCACACACAACATATATCACACATCATCTATGACAAAAATGGATAGAAGCCTACCTCAAGGCTAAACCGCAAAACCTCACTTCATGCACCACATGCCCTCTTCACTTTACAATCCT
>NW_025833665.1:0-1297 GCF_002878395.1 Capsicum annuum | reverse complement strand
AAGCCTAAAAAAGTACATAGGGAGTACCAAATCAGACGCATCTGAAGGAAGCTTCATGCACATATGAGCAGCAGTTGCTAATGCTACTCTCTATTGAAGGATATAAATATTTAGAAGTGATCATATTAAGTATTAAAAGGAGTTGAAAGGTTGCTTATTCCATTAAAATTGAATTTGATAAGATCATGAAAGGAATTGTTCTACCTGAACTCTAGCGGAAAAGAAATCGATATAAGAAAGCACAGCCATCAGTGTACCAGCCCTCAAATAAGCACTGGGATGCACCTGAGATATCTTCTTTAGAGCCTGCAAAGACTGTTAAAGGTAAACATTAGCATCTTAATTAGCTAGAAAAAAAACACTCTTTAACAAGTACACAAATGTTCCACTCAAACTAATTCACTCACCTGTCCAGCCAAGTCCATGTATTCAATTGTAAGCAGGCGAGCTACAAAGAATGAAACAGCTCTATAATGGAGAATAGCAACACAAGAAGAAGAAAGAATGTCAACCACATAGGTAAGAGCCCGGGCAACAAAAAATATAATGTCAGGATTGTTCTTGTGATTGAGCAGTCCTAGAAGTACTGGAACAAATGAATACACAGAAAATATGGACAGGGAGTCTTCTATTCCAATGGAAAGCATCTCACACAGCTGCATCAAATCCTCTACCTATTTCCTTTCCTCGCCATTTGCCCTTAAACCAACTAACATCTTCTTGAGCCGTCTACTCCGGTGAGACGATGATGCTGACCCCATTGCATAGCTAGAGAGTAAATCATCCAGTCTAGCACCCAATTTCCTAAGCAATCCCTGAAGTGCATTACTAGATGAAGTTAAATTCTTGTGTAAAATCCTAACACCACCTTGGCTATCATTTCATTATCCTCACCACCAGCACCTCCACTGGAATCTATATTTAATCCCAGACTCCACTCAGCATCCCTATCCGTAACTCAAACCTCGTGTTCTTTCTCCTTACCTAATTCTCTTTTTCATTAGTAAATAAAGCCATTCCATCAGTTTTCATGGCACTAATTGTGTTTAATAATGTACAATGGTACTATTTATGAGAACAAAAAAGGAAATTTGGGAGTTATTGTTGTATTTGTTAGAATTAACAGAGGGCACCTAGTACGACGCCACTGAGTGAACAGAGAGATACAAGAATTCCACAAACTGTAGAATTCCACCCTACAGCTCAAACAAAAAGATACCGTGGCCCAAAGTTCATAGTTGTCAAGTAAGAGCAAATATTTTTAAAAACCAGTCTCTTTAAGAGAATAAGCACAAAA
>NW_025833664.1:0-1114 GCF_002878395.1 Capsicum annuum | reverse complement strand
ACCATCTCAGCCTCTCTTCCCTCATCTTGTCCACTCTAGAGGCCACTCCCACTTTTCCCTAAATATCCTCATTCTTAATTTATGCCTCCTAGTGTGACTACACATCCATCTCATCATCCTCATTTCCACAACTTGCATTTTGTGAATCTTGACTAGCCAACACTCCCCCATACAACAGAGTTGGTCCACCACCACTCCATAGAACTTCCCTTTCAGTTTTAGTGGTACCTTTATATCACAGAAGACTGCGGAGGTGAGCCTCCATTTCATCCACCCCACATCAATATGATGTGTGACATCATCATCGATCTCATCGATCTCCTCATTTCCTGGGATTAAATCCCAAGATACTTGAAAGTTACTCCCTTGGGGATGGCCTGTGACAATAAGCGAGGGAGAAAATTGGGCCTTTTTTCGAGAAAAAGAAACCGTGGTATTGTGAAGTAGAACACTCGCCTCAAAAGGCAGCAATGGCTTTGATAACAAGTAGATTTAGAGAAACAACAGAACACTTCTTCGTATTTCTGTATGCCTTTACATCTCATGAAAAAGGGATATTTATATAATGAATCCTATAACTAATTAACGAAAACCAATCAATTGAAATAATAAATGAAAATATTCTATTCCTACAAAAACGTTAGGAAAAATAATGTATCGTGCTAATTAATTAACAAAAACAAATCTTACAGCAACATTTTCTAGATATCTGAGAATTGGAAGTGCACGAACTATAAGCAAACACAAATTAATTGTTTTCCAAAACCAATAAGAAATGGTGGAGTGGAATGAAGCAAGTTGTCTTTGTACAATATGAATCAAGCTATATCTTTGATGGCATAACTCAGCATTGTGTTTTATATTAAATACCAAATATCTGGTTACAGTTGTATCAACCTAAGACATTTCAACCAACCATATCCATAAGATTCGCTTTAGAAAAATACGAAAACAAAAAATGGGCAATCAGCTTTAGAACCAATTAACTAGTACTCATCAGAAGTTCCAAACCAGCACCTAAGGTTAGAGCATAGAACAAGTAGATATAGGTTACAAATTATAGCGCACACCAGACAGAACAACAGAGAAACATTTGTCAAATTTCTAGATTCTT
>NW_025833663.1:0-1271 GCF_002878395.1 Capsicum annuum | reverse complement strand
TCCCGGATAGTCTCATTCCGAACTCTATCCCCTCGAGTCAGTCCACATATCCAGCGCAACATCCGCATTTCTGCCACCTTCATTTTTTGGATGTGGGAGTTCTTAACTGGCCAACACTCCGCTCCATACAGCAAGGCCGGACGGAATACCACCCTATAGAATTTGCCTTTAAGCTTGGGCGGCACCTTCTTATCACACAGCACCCCCGACGCGAGTTTCCACTTCATCCATCCCGCCCCAATACGGTGCGAGACATCCTCGTCAATCTCACCGTTACTCGGGATCACGGACCCGAGATACTTGAACTTATCCCTCTTACATACCTCCTGTGCTTCTAGCTTCACTACTACCTCGTTCTCTCGCCTCACGTCATTAAACTTACAGTACATTTTAATAATCCAATTATTGTGGCTTATAGTACATTTTACTTAGTTTTGAAATATATAAATTTTATTTAAAAAAAAAAATTTAGAAGGTTTATAAGAATAATTTAAAAAATTAAAGATTTCATGTCCAAATTCATGGTCAAAGTTACATTGTTTGAATTTCAACAACAATATACCCAATAAAATCCCACAACTGCGGTCTGTGAGGGTAAAGTGTACACAGACCTTACCACTACCTCAGGGAGGTAGAGAGGCTGTTTTCGAAAGACTCTCGACTTAAGTGTAGCAAATCTAGGTACAAAAACAAAAGGAACCCAGTATAGATAATATGGCAACACGGACAGTGCAGAATGTACCATAAAAAATATTAATCAACCACAGGGTAGTGCGATAATCAATCAAAACATAATAAACAACAAAGACATATATCCACGACTAAATCTTACGCTACCACATTACGACTAGTGTACGAAACACTCCTACCTAACCTTTTACTCTAACGTGCGTCTTCCAAATTCCCTATCTAAAGTCATATCCTCAGTAACCTGCTTGATAATCAGAATATGTGTCATGTCATGTCTAATTACCTCTCCAATACTTCTCGGACCTACTATGTCCAACCTCTCGAACCTCTTTACTGGGGCGTCTAAATCGCGCCTCACCACATGTCCAAACCATCTAAATCTCGCTTTCCTCATCTGTTCACCACGGAGGTCACTCTCACCTGATCTCGAATGGCTTCATCCTAATTCTATCAAACCTAGTATGCTCACACATCAATCTCAATATCCTTATTGTTGCGGCATACATCTTCTGAACATTGAAATGTTTGACTGACCAATACTCTGTCTCATTGTTTGAATCTTGAAAATCAAAATATGCCAC
>NW_025833662.1:0-2789 GCF_002878395.1 Capsicum annuum | reverse complement strand
AAATATTGAAATTGTTAACCAATACTATAAGAGAAGTTGGCTCAAGTTCCTCATTTTCTTCAAAACTAAAAAGGCCATAAAATTTTACCTATGAAAGAAGGAAATAAACGATGAAGGATTTGAAGTTGTTATGGTCGGAGAGCAAGGCTGTCACGTCGATTGAAGTTGAAGTCGAAAAGAAACTCGAAGCCCAACTATTTGTAGTCAGATGTTGAAGTCGTTGAGGATTGAAATGAGAAATTTGCAGAACCGTTAGTTGGGAGAGAGTTGAGAGAAGCTGTCAAGAGAGGGATGAGAGACAGGTTGATTTGAATTGAAGAGCAGAACTCGAAGCCCAACTATTTTTCGCCGAGATAGAAGTCGCCAGGGGTTGAAGGGAGAAAAGAGGGGAACTCGAAGCCCAACTATTTGTCACCGGAGATAGAAGTCGCCGGGGGTTAAAGGAAGAAAAGAGGGAAACTCGAAGCCCAACTATTTGTCGCCGGAGGTAGAAGTCGTCGGAGGTTGAAGTGAGAAATTTTGCAGAACTATTGGTTGGGAGAGAGTTGAGAGAAGCTGTTGAGAGAGAGGAGAGAGTGGTTGATTTGGAATGAAGAGGGGTGTGGGTTGGGTTGATTTGTAATTTTGAAAAGATTAGAAAGTTTTGAAAATATTAATCAAGTCCACAATTAACTTAATCAAGTTTCCTAATGATGCTTGACCCTATCTGTTGGTCAATGTCACCAATCCTTCATCCAAGACTTAAAAGACACCTTTCCTTCAATTTTCTCAAGTTTCAGATAGACCTCAACTTAAATAAAGCTTGCCAAACAGTTTGAAAAGGGGATACATATATGGGAGCAATAACAACAACAACATCATACCCGGTGTATTTCAAAAAAGTGGGTTCTGGGAAGGGCAATGTGTATGCAGGGGCGGATCAACCACATTAGTGGCCTAAGGCGAAAATTGAACGGAGGCCTTGAGTATTTAAGAAAATTAATTTTTTTTATAAAGCCTATTTTTAAAATTATATAATCAATTTTTTCGTATAATTCTTTTTTAATTAATAACGGAAAAGGGACAAAAATACCCTTGAACTACTCAAAATGGATCAAAAATACCCATTATTTTTTGGCTCAAAAATACCCTTCTGTTTATTTTTTTGGCTCAAAAGTACCCCTTCATTAATTTTTTGACTCAAAAATACCCCTTCATTAATTTTTTGGCTCAAAAATACCCTTCTCTCTAACGGAATGCCACCAAACACACCACATAGATGAAAAAGAAAAAGGTCACTTAATCAGTCCACATCAGCATACACGTGAAAAATCACTCCATTTAATCCACCTAACAATCAACTCATTTTATTCTATTTAAAAATTCAATCCGATCCATATTCAAAAAACCCGAACCAAGAGGCAAAGTTCAATTCTTCAATTTTTTTCCTCGTATCATCCCTTTCACCGCCTTATATTTTATTATTTTACATTTTCAAAGTTACAAGACTCACTCGAGTAATTCATGACCTCATCAACTTGTGGTTGTCCTACATTGCCACTAAACTTTCACTCTCCAAATTCTAATTTCGTCTCTGAATTACCATTCCTCTTACTACAATCAGGTTCCTCATTAGACAAATTCAAATAGGATATCCAGTAGCAATCTGAGCTCTTAAAAATCGGGTCAACTATTTGAGGATTCAATTGTTTAGGGTTGACCCGATTAAAATTCGATTCTTTCGAATCAATAATTTAAGGACCTAATTATTTTCTCATCATTCGCCTTGATCAATCCGAAATACTTGAACCCATCACATGGAAAATAAGCAATCAAATTCTTCAATCTTTTTCTCTTGTCGGATTTTTTTTATATGAGTGGGGTTGAGTCTTTTAAATTAAAAAAAAAAAATAGATTGATGATTAGATAGATCAATTGGAGTGATTTTTCATTTGTGTATGTTGACATGGACTGATCAAGTGACTTTTTTTATTCACGTGACGTATTTGATGGCATTCCGTTAGAGAGAAGGGTATTTTTGAGCCAAAAAATTAATGGAGGGATATTTTTGAGCCAAAAAATCAAATAGAAGGGTATTTTTGAGCCAAAAAATAAATGGAGGGTATTTTTGATCCACTTCAAATAGTTCAGGGTATTTTTGACCCTTTTCTGTATTAATAATAAAATCGCATTTAATCTTTACAAAGTACTCTAGATACAACAAACTTCTTCTAATAATTTTTTCTACAAATAATATTTGATACTTTTTAAAAAGTATATAACCTATAATTACTAAAAAAAAAAATATACTTAGTAAAAAGTATATAACCTATAACTACTAAAAAAAAAAATGAGGCTCCTCAAATTTGGAGACCTAAGGTGATAGCCTTTTTTGCAAATGGGTAGAACCGCCCCAGAGTGTACGCAATTCATACCACTACCTCAGATGATGTAGAGAGGTTGTTTTCGAAGGGAGCAATAACAAGAAGAAAATAATGCAAAATGGAACAAACAGGAGCCAAAGGTATTTCAAAGATTACAATTGAAGCTACTAGCCATATGATAAATTATTTCAATGTCAAAAAATGGCAAACATAACCAATTAACTCAAATCTCTATTGCCATGTACCTGGATTTAGGTTCTATTTTATATAAAATTGACTAACCACGAGGTAAAATACAGATTGACAGACTCACTCTTGCTACTTGAAGAATATATAATTTACAACAGAAGTAGATTCACCTGAAAAGACCTTTAAGTGTCCGTTTGTTTGTCCTTCTCAGCTGAAACCAATTTCATCCCCCAAGAA
>NW_025833661.1:0-1561 GCF_002878395.1 Capsicum annuum | reverse complement strand
GGTTCAACATATCTTGGAATGGGTGGAATTAATGGAAGATAACATTCATGATACATATCAAGAAATAGGGGCATGTAATGAGGAAAGTGAGAGGATAAAAGAGATGGACAAGGAGGTCAATCATGTAAAAACTATAACCATGCCCACTCCTATAAATGAGCTTGATGTGATTTCCCAACCAACCAACAACAATATGGTTATAGATGCCAAAATAAAGGAAGTGGCGCTAGATTCAAGAGAAGAATCCAAGAAAATCTCTTATAAAGACTTTAGTCCATTTTGGGGTGAGGATGCTAATAGGGATACCACTCTAAAATTAAATGATAGGCCTCATTCAAGCCATTTTTCAATATGGTGCTTAGTTGATGTGATGAAACTCTATCCACATAAGCCAATGATGGATCTTGGGGAAAAGGAGCACTATCCCTACATTTTGGAATTTGACGTTGCATAGGCATAAATGCAAACACCATCTAAGGCCAAGGATCACAACTTTGAATGCATAATTAGTGGGCTATTAATGACCCCAACTTTACCTAAGGAGCCGAATTGGAAATTTGATGTAAAGTTGGGTAAAAGGTTTAATTTTTCAAAGTGTCATGCTAGAACATAAGTCATCATGCCCTTACATTTTCCCAATGTACCTCAATGATATAGCAATCAAAAATTAGGTAGGAAATTTAAATCCTCCAAGTGGAGACATAAATGAGAATTAAAAAGGTATCATGTCGCGATGATAAATAAGGCGCTTGATGGGAGGCAACCCATTATTTTTATATTTTATTTATATTTTTTAGAAATAATTCACATAATTTTCATGTTTTGTAGATACTTTGGACAGGTTGGAAGCCAAAAACATAGGATAATCAAGTTTAGAATTGTGGCAGCCATGCAGAAAAATAGGGCAAAATAGAGGAGCAAATGGCCTCAATTACCGCGATCGCGGGTTGCAGGCTGCAATCATGGTAATGCGATCACACCTACTAAGCCTTGATTATACCTTTGTGTCCAGCCTTCCATATGGATAATAATGCAGTTTTAGGGAGTCCTTTTACCTTTATTTTTTTTGTGTTGTGTAGTGAGGTCACTATAAGTCCTTTAGTTGGGGGTCTGGTCCTATCCTTGTGTGTGTGTATTCATTGGTTTACAATACTTGAACTTATTTCACGCAAAACACTAAAACTTTTTGAATTGATTATTTTCATTTTTAGTTCTCTTTTAATTTTAATAGTGATAGAGGACGAACACTCCTCATGATGAATTGAGTAATGACATTCTTTAGGAAAGCTTGTTATGATAGAGTTTTGAGCCTCAAATACAGGGTAAGTTTGAGTACTCATGGCCTTATGGAATTAGGATCGTACTTGTACCATTGGCGAAGTCTGAGTAGCCATATAGATGATTTACCTATATTAAGCCATAATGTGAGACCAAGGGTTGGGTTGTTGCCATGGTTAGAAAATTGTGCATGGTTTAAATGCAAAGCGAACACCCTCCTTCATCAAAAATTTTTTAAAAATCAACGGCATAGACGTGAGCGACATTGTAATAATTTTTTTAT
>NW_025833660.1:0-1769 GCF_002878395.1 Capsicum annuum | reverse complement strand
TTTGAGGCCATAGAGAAGGTTAAGTTAATTCGGGAAAGGTTGAAAACAGTCCAAAGTCATCAAAAATCATATGCAGATGTAAGGATGAAAGACCTTTAATTTGATGTTGGTGATTTAGTGTACTTGAAAGTTTCATCCATGAAAGGGGTGAAGAGATTTGGGAAGAAAGAGAAACTTAGTCCCCGTTACATTGGTCCCTATAAGATTATGGATCGCATTGGGAAGGTAGCGTATAAGGTTGAATTGCCCGTGGAGTTATCTAACGTCCATTCGATTTTCCATGTTTCTATGCTTAAGAAGTCCATTGGTGATTCTGTTGTGATTGATCCTTCTGAAATCTCGGGTATTCAAGATAGTCTTTCATATGAAGAGATTCTGGTTGAGGCTTTTGACTTTCAAGTTTGTAGGCTAAGAAACAAAGGAGTTCCTTTGGTTAAAGTGCTTTGGCGAAATCAATTCGTGGAAAGTACTACTCGGGAAGCTGAAGCAGATATGGCGCCAAATATCCCCACCTCTTTCCTATGAATCCTGAGCATGTCAAAGGTATCGTTCTCTTTTGATTTAATACTTATTGCTATGTTTATCCTGGCTTGTGTGTTTTCTACGATATCCAAAAAAATCTAGAATAGAGTATATGCTTGGGCAAGATGATTTTTCTATATATACTCATTTTCATAATATTCTTTACCTACCTATCAACATTCGAGGACGAATGTTTCCAAGGGGGAGATGATGTGATGTCCCAGAAAGATTTTCCGTTATGATCTCGAATGAAAATGTGTTGAATTCTGTTCTTTATTATGATTAATAATTTTTCTGTGTAGAATTTCTAGATATGCGACTAGTCATCGCGTAGAGCATCAAATAAGCTTTCCAACGATATGTGGATCATCCAAAACAGACACTCGAGCGATGAGTTATGATCATTCCGATCTAACTGTGAATAGTGGTGAACAGTAAATGTGCAGGAAAAAAATACTGAGGCCAGGCGACTTTTAGGTTCAACTTCAAATAATCATAACTCCTTGTACATAATGATCTGGGTGAGCTACTATATATCAATAGAAATCTCTGAAAGTCCTCTTTCCAATGAAATTGATTTCATCTAATTTGCCCATCGGAGCAAAAAGTTATGGTCGATCTACTTCAGCATATCAAAACAGTCCACCAAAGGACTGATTTGACATTATTTAATTTTTAAGGGTATTTTGGTCATTTCCACTCCAATCCATCCGGGTAAACCATAGAGATAAGTCCATTAAGAGCATTCAATAGATCATTTTTCTCCAAAACTTCCTAAGGCTCAAACCCCAACCCTACTACTCCAAATTTCATCCTTCTATGTCACTTGATTGAATCGTAGAAATTTCAAATTAATTTGGGATTCGAGTTGATCATGTTAAGGGCTTTGAGAAGCACCCTTTATTTTCGTGAATAAAGTTTCCGAGTTGAAAGTTCATATTCATCTTCCATTTTTAGGTATGTGGGGCTTTAAACAAGTTTATTCTTTCGATCTTGTGCCCGAGATTTTTGTTGAATTACATTGACATGAGATTTTACATGTTTTACAATGAATTGGAAATATGGTTTTATATCTTATATTATTGTCCATGAGTTATGGGATTATGTCATCAGATATGTGTATGATGTTGAGATGGACTTATGTCCAAAAAGTATTTGATAATGAGAGTATGATGTTTTAATTTGTTAAGCCTTGATTTATACTATCATTCCACTATTTCCTTATTATGAATTTATAATTGATATAG
>NW_025833659.1:0-1092 GCF_002878395.1 Capsicum annuum | reverse complement strand
TTCGTAGGCTGAGTAACAAAGAATTCCCTCTAGTCAAAGTTCTTTGGAGAAATCAGTCCATTGAGGGAGCTACTCAAGAATCAGAAGCAGACATGCGTACCAAGTACCCTCACCTTTTCTTTGCCAACCCAAATCAAGCTCAAGGTAATAGTCCTCCTTAAGCTTATTCCATTTTACGTTCAGCATTCAATACATCTGGATATTTTGTTTCATTTTCATGTTCCATCACAAATTTGGTATCAAGTACCATTGTATATTCAGTCATGCATACATGTATCAGTCCAGTAAATAATCATACATCAAATATGCATTCTCATTGTGAGAACATTAGTCATGAATTCATGAATCAATTACACGTGCATCAGATATGCATGTTCAGTATAACGTGTTCAGTTTGTCAGTCATAAGATCATGTTCCAGTTACTCATGTTCAGATTATTGTTTTTCCTCTCAGTAAGTTCCATTCGAGGATGAATGTTCTCAAGGGGGAGATATTGTAATACCTGTGTCTTTTTCCTTGCTAGAAATCATCTCGAGGATCCTAGGACTTACTTTAAAATGTAAATCTATCTTTGTACACGTTGTATTTTTGAGATTTTAACTTTCTATCAAGTGGGAAATTGAGTTATCTTTCCAACAGTACTAATTTTTTCCAAATCCGTCATCAGACTAGGAAGTTATGGACGTTTTTCTTGGAATCGTTGGAAATGCCCAGGTATGAAGGCCAACTCGACGGACCACAACATAAGTGACGGACTGCCACTTTGACCATCACAGCAAAGGAAATTGAACCACGTACTGGATAAGGACTGACAAACGAGTTAACGGACCATCAAAGTTGTGATGGACCGTCATCCAGGTCGTCAACTCTTATCCAGTGAACCCCATTTTTGGTCCATGTCTGATGGGCTAAGTGATGATCTACTAAGTGTCTGATGAATCATCAGTTGGACCGTCACACCCCACGTTCAATTTATTTATAGGTCATTTTAACAGGGGTATTTTGGTCACTTATCACTAGCCTACATATACCTAGATAAGTCTAAATTCAGCCATTATGCTCATTATTATTTCACAAACAAAAACTAGGGT
>NW_025833658.1:0-1533 GCF_002878395.1 Capsicum annuum | reverse complement strand
CCAAACTAATCAATGCTCAAAGTAGAGTCCGAATATTCTGAAAAAAAATTATCATATTACATATTAAATGTCTATTTACATGAATATGATCTAACTTTTTTTAGAAAAAAAAAATAGAGAGGAAAAGAAGATAAGTAAAGATTTTTATTATGGCGTCAAATTTTAAAAACAAAAAAATGAAAGAATGAATTAGTAAGTTATAGTTGTTAGTACCTTTTTCAATTATTTCAAGCTTTTGAATTTCATCTAAAAAATCTTCAATCTTGCACTCTTTAGATGTTGAAGATAGCCATCGTTGACCACAAATAAGAGCTTCGGCAGTCTTTGATGACAAAGAACTTCGATAACAATCGAGAATTCGACCACCGGTGCTAAAAACTGATTCTGAAGCAACAGTAGACGTAGCAATAGGAAGCACATCTCTTGCAATTCGAGAAACAATTGGATATTTTTCGGATGAAGCTTTCCACCAAGACAAAATATTGAAATCCTTAATTTTTTCCACATCATCCTTCAAATACTTGTCAAGATCAGATTTATCATCAACATCATTCTCTTTTTCAATATATTTCTCCCATTGTGATGCCACATATTAGAACTATTCATTGCATCAATTCCACTATTCACACTAGTTTGATCTCCAATACTTTCACAAGAAGTTTTAGAAATAGAACTCTTGTAATGAGCATACAATCTAGCTAAAGTATCTCGCACTTTATCAGACTTAGTACATTCCTCCACAGAATTATAATATTTCTTAAAAAGAAACTCAACATACTTCATTTTGTAGCGAGGATCCAACACAACGGCAACAAACAACAACATATTAATATCACTAAAATCACCCCAATATTTATCAAACTTGACTTTCATCTTCTTAGCCATATCAGTTAAAATAAAATCATCACACTTTGAATAGTTGACAATTATGCTCTGAAGATTAAAAAGATCATGAAAGAAAGCATTTGAAGTAACTTGCAAAGTACTGAAAAACTTCAATGTGGTTTGATAGAAAATCTCCAAAAACTTGAGAAAGATATTCACATCTTTCCAATCTTTCGAAGAAGGGTGTTCTATCTTTCCTTTCAAGTCAAGACAATATTTAATGTACTTATGATCATCAATATTCATTCTTGAAAATGCCTTTTCAAATTTGACAGCAGTATTTAACATTAAATATGTAGAGTTTCACCTTGTCTCAACGTCTAAACTCAAAAGTCCATTAGTGTCAAGTTTAACCTTCTCAACATATGACTTGTAAGAAGCAACTCTTGCACTAGAAGATTTAACATATTTCACAACATTTCTTACCCGAGAAATGGATTCATTTTGCTCACTCAATCCTTCTTTTACAATCAAGTTTAGGATGTGAGCATCGCACCGAACATGTAGAAAATTATTTCTCATTATAACACCTTTTCAATCACCAATTTTTTCTTTCAAGTATGTGATTGCTACATCATTAGCCGAGGCATTATCAAGTGTGACTGTAAATAGATTTTCGATTCCCCAATCTAACAAACAAGATTCAAT
>NW_025833657.1:0-3386 GCF_002878395.1 Capsicum annuum | reverse complement strand
AGAGATAGTTGTACTTTTGTTTATTATTATTATTATGGTTGTTCATTATTAGCATTCAGAGTATGATTTCAAGTTTGCCTTTTCCCCCCAACTTAGTTATTTACCTCATCTTTATTATGTTTATATTATGACCTATCTTAGTCGACCGATGATTCCTTCTGCGTACCCATGAATTTGGTACTCATACTACACTTCTATAACTTTTTGGTACATATATGACTACTAGTTGTTACCATTGATGTCGGTATCATGCTGTTCAAAGATAGGGTAATCTCTCGAAGCTAGAGTTGACCTTTTCTCCTTCTATTTTTGCTAGTGTTTTAATTTTGAAGACTATTGTATATTGACTTTATATTGCTTGTATTATTTTGGATTAAAGTCTCTTGTACTGAAATTACTAGGTTGTGGGATGTTATTATTTCTCTTTTATTATATTATTATTCTAAAATTTGTGGCTTGTAGTTATTTTACTTGTACTTTTCCAAAATTTATGTCATTTTTTCACCAATTAGCCCATTACTTATCGTTCTGAGCAATAATTTGGCTTACTATTGGTGGAGTAAAGTAGGTGACAACATGAATCTAAAATTGGTTTGTGAAAAATTGGTATCAGAGCAAGGTTCACCAGTATTGTTAGTACAAGAGTAAGTGTTAGAGTCCTACGGATCTAAATGATGACATTTGTTTCTTATCTTTGGGAGGCTATAGGATATTCTTAGAAGATCTTTTGTTTCTTCACTCATTTTGTGTTAGCAATCTATGTTGGTTTCTAAGATTCATTGGTTTCACTCTTTTGCGTATGGCTAGGACGCACACTACTGGTACTAGAGATGAGGAATCTAAGTCTACAACTAGGGATCTTATTGGAAGATGTGAATGACCTAAAGGTTGGATCCAGTAGAGAGATAAAGACACAACAAGAGACCAGGATAAGGAGCATTCACCAGACCTTATCCTTACTCCCACACCAGAGGTTCCCCCACCCAGCTAGTGGTGGGCTAGAGAATAACCTAGGCTCTACCAAGATTTATTAATTTATCACTACTCACCTATGTGTTGGTTTAATTTTTAGGTTTGGTTAGTGGTTCACTATCTGATTGTGCTTTATCTGTGTTAGAGTGGTAATGAGGAAGAGACGCAACTTGTATCTGCAACTCCTAGAGTTGAGATTCATCTAGCGCTAGTAGTTGCTCAGTTGGTAGTTACCCACCCTATAATTTCCGTTGAAGAGGAGAAGATATTGGGTAGATTGTTAAGATTGACTCTACCTAGGTTTTTTGTGGCATTGGGTGAGGATTCATATGAGTTCTTGGTTGCTTGTGAGGATTGGATTCATAGCTTAGGCCTAGTGGAGACTCATTGGGTCGACTATACTATTTACCAATTAGATTTGGAAGCTCGACATTGGCGGAGAGATTATCTTGATTCTAGGTCATCTAGATTTTCCCTCTTGATATGGACTTAGTTCTCTAAGGTTTCTTAGAGAATTATCTGCCTCACAGACTTACGGATCATTTAAGAGACAAGTTTGTAAGACTAGAGCAGGGATCTATGAATGTGGTAGAGTATGAAGCTTGATTTTATGAGGTTGATACATATGCTTCTTATTGATCGATTATGAGTGGGTTTGGTGTTTTTTTGGGGATTATGACTTTCTCTTCGCATGTCCACACATACTTTGTTTATGGTTGGTAGGTTTTTTGCTAAGGTTTCTGATCATTCTTAGGTTATAGAGGAGATGCATCACAAGGCCTAAGGGGGTAGCGATAAGAGGACACATTAGTAAGGTAGTTTTAGGGGGAGCTGGAGTGGCTCATGGTTTAGAGGCAATAGTTCTCAAGGTAGGTACCCTTCATGTTTGTCTTATCAACATCAGGGCTAGTCTAATAGGCTCATTCATGCCACACTTCTGATTTCTGATGGAGGTAAGTTTAGCTACAGTGATTATCCTATCCAAAACTTTTAAGAGGTCCATCTTCTGGGTTTTCTAGATAAGGTAGTTATTATATGTCAATTAGATATTTTGGTTATAGTCCACCGCTTAGGGTATGTTATTATTATGGGGCCTTCGACCATTTTTCTAGAGAGTGTCCCCGTCATGGGGTAGTTGTGCCTGTAGTACATAGTGTTTAGCCTATTTGGGCAATGTCACCCCTAGTTAAAGGTAATGTCTATAGTCACCAGGGTAGTCCTAGGGTTCTCATAGAGGTCCCCAAATAGGTACGATAGGTGATCATTCAGGTGCCCACTAAGTAGCAGGAGAGGTCATATATATATTATGCTAGGTAGGTAGGAGGTAGAGTCTTTATATGTTGTTATTACAAATACAATCTTAGTGTGCCATCAGTCGACTTTGCTTTATTTGATCCGAGATCCACTTATTCTTGTGTGTCTTCTTATTATACACTATGTTAAGAGTTATCTTGAGATTCTTTATTTGTGCTATTATGTGTATGTACTCTTATGGGTGATTTTTTAGTATTGTATTGAGTTTATAGATCATGTGTTATGGCTGTGCAAGAGTTTGATACTCAGGATGATTTTATTATGCTAGATATGATGGATTTTGATGTGATTTTAGGCATGAACTAGTTATCCTCCTATCATGTGGTCTTGGATTATTTTGCCAAAACTGTTACCTTATCCATGCTTGACATACCCCCGATTGTATGGCAAGGATCTTTTAGCTGTGAGACGATAGGGATTATTTTTTATATTTGGGCTAGGAGACTTATATTGAGGAGTTGTGAGTCTTAACTCGCTTATATTTGTGATGTTAGTATGGAGAGTTCATTGCTTAACTATGTTCCTATATTTTGTCACTTTCCTAATATTTTTCCACCAATCAACCTGGTCTTCCTAGTGAGTGTGATATTTAGATTATTATTGATCTTGAGTTAGGCAACCAACCTATTTCTATGGCAACCTACTATATGGCTCCTACAAAGCTGAAGGAACTTAATTCCCAACTTTAGAATCTTCTAGGAAAGGGTTTTATTAGGCCTATTGTGTCTCCTTGGGGTGCTCCTTTCTTGTTCATAAAGAAGAAAGATGGTTACTTATGTATGTGTATTGATTATAGGTAGCTTAATAAGGTGATAGTGAAGATTAAGTATCTTATTCCTCGTATTGGTGATTTATTTTACCAACTTTAGGGATCAACGATGTTCTCTAAGATTGACTTGATTCTTAGTTACCATTATCTAAGTATTTGGGCCGAGGATATCCCAAAGACAACCTTCAAGACTCACTATAGACATTATGAGTTCCTGGTGATGTCTCTCTATTGACCAATGCCCCAATAACATTTATGGATTTAATGAACCATGTTTTCAGGCCTTATTTGGATTCCTTCTTGATTTTTATCATCGATAACATTCTTGTGT
>NW_025833656.1:0-1856 GCF_002878395.1 Capsicum annuum | reverse complement strand
CTATTTTTAGCTACAATGTAATAAAGTGGTCAACTTTAATGCTTTATAATTATTTTTAGTCATACATGTCCACCTTGATGCTTTATGATATTTTTAGTCGCATGCTTTCCTATTCATAGCTACACTGTAATAAATTGGTAAACTTTGATGCTTTATGATTATTTTAGTCAAATTGGTTCTTGTTTACAGTGCAATAAAGTCGTCCACCTTGATTCTTTATGAACCACGAATCACCTGCATCGTTGTATATTATTAGCTTTTATTAGTCTTACATGTTTTTTTTTCTTTTATCATTTTGTCTAGTGCCAAAGTATATTAGTCTATATTAGGATTGCTATGGTTGACTGAGATTGCCTAAACACTTTGAATCATGCATAATAAATTGGCACTTTTTTGCTTGAATGTTAGTGTTAGGACATTTATTAATTCTCCTTTTCTTCTTTCTTATGTGCGTACGCCCGAGTCCTATTTGGACTCTATATCTCATTGCACGCCTACTATGGGTCATCGAGGCCCATTTAGCCCCAAGGCAATTCCTAAAGAATGCTCCAAAGCTGATAAGTAATGAACTAACTCATGGAATCGAAGAAGAAGAAGAAGCCGGTTAAGATCCCATCTTTGGAGCAGCTGAGAGACTTGGATGTCTTGTTTTTCATTTATTCATTTATTATCGTCTTTATTATTTGTTGTTTATTTATTTATGTATTTATTTTATTTATTCATTCGGGCCTCAAAGTCAAAGTTGTACCTGATACAGGTGGAGCGTATTTGAGCCATGAAGGCTTGAAAATTAGATTAGGACAGGTGAAATGGGTCGATAGCCCAATTAGACTAGGACATGTCTTATTGATTTGTGCCAACGGCCTAAAATCCCTTACTTCCTACCCTTTACCCTCTCCTTTATGTTTGTTTGTTTTGAGTATTTTGTGAACCTAGTTAAATCCTTAGTCAAGTAGCCAAAAAACTGATTTTACATAAACACTAAGAGATCACTAAAATTGCTTTTCTTTTCAAAAATCAACTCTTTCAAAGTTAATCAAAAAAGATGTTTTCAAACAATCCGGATAACCGCAAGTTAGCGGATGTTCTAGGTGCCTAACACCTTCCTAAAACGTTAATAGGAACCTTTTATCTAGAATCTCTTAACTTAAACGATTTCTCATTTTTAGATAGTTTAAAGTGTTTTATAAAGGTTTCTTAATTCCTTTTCAAAATTAAGTGGCGACTCTTATCAAAAGTCAAAATTTCTTCGCAAAACATTAGTATATATTGAATGTATATATGTATGTATATTTTCTAAAGTAGTACACTATGTAATGTATATATGTTATATGTATATTCTTTAAATTAGTATTTTTAAGTAGTATACATTGACATATATATGCATGCATATTTTTTAAAGAGTAAATACATAATTACCCCACTGATGTTGGCTGAGATTTTCAAAAAGACACTTAAACTTTGAATTCGACCTATTACCCCACGGTTCTTCTTTATTCCTTTGCAAATACATCATTTTACGCTGAATTTCAGTCACACCAAAGAGGGTGCAATGCATGTGCCAATCAGGTGTTACCACGTGTAAATACGTTTAATTTTATTTTTAAAATATTTTTTAATAAAATTTCCTTTTAATTTTATTTATCAATTAATCAATTTTAATTTCTTCTTCTCCAATTCTCCATTAATCAATCTTCATATCTTCTTCCTCAATTCTCCATTAATCAATCTTCATTTCTTCTTCCCCAATTCTCCATTAACAACCATTACTCTTTTTTCCTCTTCTTTTTCCCCAATTCTCCATTGAAGCTAGAAAATTTCAGGAAAAAAAAATTCTCCTTAATGAATCAAACTAG
>NW_025833655.1:0-1307 GCF_002878395.1 Capsicum annuum | reverse complement strand
CCACCTAATAATTACTCAATCTCATTTTTAGAGTTCCCTCTCTCATGTCCATTAGTGCTCCTCTACTTGATAAGAATAGATGTTCTAGTATGATAGGCACCTTATTACCTACATCATAATAAATAATAATAAATTCAGTAGGAATAATGAACTTACCAACCTTTATGAGGACATCCTCTATGATTACTTTGAGAACCAGTCTTATTTTATCTACCATTTAAAGCAAAACTAAATATGGCCTTGGTTATCCTAATCAAGAGTATTGGACATTGAAAGGGGCATGAAGTGATGCTTTCCCGTAAAGCACAAAGCATGGACCATGCCACTTTAACCAATTTGTATTGAGAGGGTGAAACTCCCAAGGTTCTTGAGTTTATCGGGAACTTTTCTCATCACCACTAATGCACTCATTAGTAAGTGATACTATCTCAATGTCACCCAACATTGTCTTATTGCTCACCATATACTTCAAGTGCATAGCACACTTATGCATTCCCTACCAAACATCCAACAAAAGAAGGTTAATATGAAGTTTTATGAACTTCTCAAAGATCTTTATACACCATTCATCTTCTTTAGACTTTTTGAGCCTCTGAGCGAATGTTGTAGTGCTCTCTCTTATGATTTCTTAGCTTCCTTTTCTTTTACATACTATGGCTTCACACAGTGTATATATTTTTTAGCTGAAATGTTTTTCTTATCTACTTTCTGTGGGACCAACTCTACTTATACCTCATGATTTTTCTTTGGAGGTTTGTTAGTGTGGTCTCTACCACTCCTCAAGGTGATTTCTAACACTTTCTGTAGATTTTCTATGTCACTAGGAAAATACCCTTGTAGTCTTATGTTTTAGGTTTGAGCCAACTATCCCAACTGTGTCTCGATGTTGTTTGAGCTAATTGCTAATTTTTATCTCTGCAACCATTTGTTATTAATTTGCTAGGATATTTTTTAACATCTCTTTAATATTAATAGCCTAAGTGTTATTCTAAATGCTCTGTTGCTGCTGAAACTATTTAATCAAAGTTGATTATTACCCATAAGTAGTTCCACTGAGTTGGCCAATTACAATTGTAGGCATTACCGTTATTCTAGCTAACCTTTTATCCATCATCCAAAAAGTTAACCGACATTTTATTTTCTCAATATAGGTTTGTAAAGTGACAATGATTCACTAATCTCAGTCCATGACTGATCCTGCTGAACTATATTTACTTAGACCTAAGGTTGATTCACACTCAACTTACTGAATGGTATAACTATTTGAATCTAAAAGGAGTCCTACCGAGTGACCAATGTTGTAAAAA
>NW_025833654.1:0-1797 GCF_002878395.1 Capsicum annuum | reverse complement strand
TATGGAATGTCGTACTATTGATATAGTTGATTAGTATTTATATAGTGATATTAAATAAGATCCAGGTTCGATCCTATACTTTGACTTTAAGTTATTATCTTACCTTATATCGTCCTTACATTATAATTTAGCTCAGTCGAACAATGATGCCTACTGAGTACCCGTGTTTTGATACTCATACTAACTTCTGTACCTCTTTGGAGCAAACCCAAGTTCTAGTTGTCGTCATTGAGTCGGGATCGTGTCGCGTTGACCAATCGAAGATAGGGTGAACTCTTGGAGTTTGAGTTTCCCTCTTTTCCTTCTATCTTTACTTGTCTTTTGTATTCGAGATAGTTGTATAAGACTATTTAAGTTGTCAGACTTCGAATTGTAATTTCTGTTGTCGGATTTAGAGTTGCTCTTGTACTTATACTATCAGGTCATGGGATTGGTATTCGAATGTTAGTTGTTTTGTCCGTGGAATGTTGTTGTTATATTGTGTTTCTACATAGGGTACCATATTGGACGTTCCTACCAAGGTAACCCATTGCATTAGCTTCGGGTTACAGTGTTGGCTTACCTACTGGTGAGTTGTGGAAGCTGCCATCATGACTTGAAAATTGGGCCATGACAGAAAATAAAACAAACTACCAAACCTCTTCCTAGTAGGGAGATGAGTGTCTTCTCAATTGCTGAGCCTGGCATTATAGCCATTGGTTTGCATATCAGCATGACTAGAGCTTCTACCACTGTCAGACACATTCTCTTCAACAAATAAGTTCTGGATCTCCATAAATAACTCATTGCTTCCCACATATTATTCATTACCGTGCTTGATGAAGGATTCTATGTGACCTTTGTAGGGTCAATGTTTTGCACTATGATCAATTTTTCTTGAATCATCCTTTCTATTTATCTTTTCAAAGCACCACAACCTTCAACATTGTGACCCTGAACATCAGAATGATATGCACATCGTACATGAGGATCAAAATTTTTTGAATGTCGATCAGGAGTACACCCAAGAAGAGGTATGATTATGCATAACTCTCTCAATCTCTGAAATAAAATATCATACGACTCCTCAATTGGTGTAAAATTATCCCTTGACTTTCTTCTATTTGCAAACTGCGGCCTCGGTTGAAACTTAGACTTACAAGTTCCTTGGTAAATATGTGGGGGTCGAGGACGATACTGAGGGATCGGTGCATGCCATTGTGGATAAAAAGATGGATGAGTATACAATGGTGCAGCGTTCAAAGGATATTGAGAAAGTGGAATAGAATATCTTGAATTTTGCAAAGAGGAACCATGTTGCAGGTGAGTATGCGGATTTGATGTGTAAGCTCAGGATTGAGACGGACAATATTGCTGTGTTGGAACTCATAAGCTTTGCTTTGCCCCTGGAAAGACAATAGGTACGTTTTCTTTTTTCTTCTCTTTGGTCCTCCTCAACTACTGGCAATATCGCCCCAAGTCTTTTACAGAATCCTCGTACCCATCATGTTCCTCAAATTTTGATATCTTACAGTTAGGAGAGAGTTTAACACTTGAAGACATACCTCAGTCTTTATATTAAGCATTTTCATAACCCGCAAGTCTCAAGGAACTTTCCATAGCATTTTCTATACTCTTCATTTTTCCAACCATTTTCTCTGGCTCTTCTGGCATGCTAGGCTTCTTGGTAAGAAATTTTGGTGGTCCAGTTAACTTAAATGTAGGATAGGGAGTATAACAATGATCATCAAGAGCATTGAATATAGACTCATATCAGATTCAGGAAGCACACCTGTTTAGTGGATAGCCAATGTGGGA
>NW_025833653.1:0-1890 GCF_002878395.1 Capsicum annuum | reverse complement strand
GTTTTAGACTAGTCTCTTTATTATATACAGAGATAAGTTGTATCCATATAATTCTTGATATTTTTACTTTTGTAGTCTTATTTATTCCACAATCTTTTTCTTATATTATTGACTAGTATGTTATTAGATGTACTGGACTATGAGTTGGCTTGCCTACAGGTGGGTTATGGTAGGCACCATCATGACATGAAAAATTAGGTCATGAAAAATTGGTATAAGAGCCTAGGTTTCACTGGTGTGTTAGTACAAAAGATAAGTGTTAGTAAAGTCTTGGGGGTTGGTGCAAAAACATCCATAACCTGTCTTTGAGAAGCTATAGGATATTTTTGGAAATTCACTTCTTGACTCCTTATTATGTACCCTAATTTCTATGACCTCATATGGATTATTTAACTCTATTTTATCGCATAAGGATGATGTGACATTGTCAACCGATGTGGGTGAGACTTCAACACATATTTCTAGAGTTTTAGTGCAACATCAGACTAGCGAGTCAGAGATAGATGTTAAATATCTTCAACGGCAACCAAAAAGAATTTACGCCAGCTTAGGCCCCAGTAGAGCTTGTAACTACTTCAACCTTTAAGGTTTGGCATTGGGAATTCGTGTGGCGTTATAGATCCCTCTCATCTATGGGTGACATTTTATTTATCGAGCAGTCCTCACACTACAATTGAGTCTTCTTATGTTCATTTAGGATCTTCGCCAGTTTTTAGTACGAGATTGGATCTCTCATGTGGTCCAAGAATTTTCCCATGCCATATCATTTTAAGCTAGACATTGGTGTTTGGTTGTGTTAGAGGATTAGTATTGTCACTCCACTTAGCATTGGAGAACTGGATAGCAGCTGAGTCTTTCTTACATCAGGATATTTATTATGAGAGGACTATAGCGAGAGCAACTATTAAGACTTATGGAAATGGCGGCAACAGGCATTCTATCAGTATAGTGCTATCGGTATTTTATCTGAGAGTAGGGATTCTTCTAGTAAAGACTAGTTTCACCTGTAGCCCATCAGCTCTCCGCAGACAATATTCCATACTATGAGTAGTTCTTGGATTAGTCAAGATGATCATAGCGGCTAGAATCCTAATTATACTTACAAAGTATGGTATGGTCCTTTGATCCATGGAGACCATTCTAGATTATGAGGGGGTAGTATCTCAAAGTATTCTAGGATCTTGGTTTGGTTGTGTTATTATGAGATACTAGTTTAGAGAATGCCCTAGATATGAGATAGATGGTCAACTAGAGTTAGCATGTATTTCTATGCTACCCTAGAGCTCTTGAGGCATTATATGATTTTAAAAGTATATACATAATTTAGTAGGTTTATCTCAGTGTTAATTAGACAACCATTTTGGATCAGTTTGTGTTCTCTCCATATTAATGCTTTAATAGTTAGTATTACCGCAGAGAGATTGACTACTAGGCTAGGGAGTGTCCTTAACATAGGATTTCGAGTCATTCAACTAATTTAGATCAGTCTCATGATGATGTTGCATCTTAAGTTATAGATAATATATGTGGCACCTCAGTTGATGATTCAATCGGTCGATCCATGTTGGACCTGTTCAAATTTATTTTTCTAATGCCCTTCGAGAATATGATTGCATATGTCCCCATAATTGGTGTAATTTGATATCCCTTATTTATCTTTTATTATGTTTATTGGGGTTTTCATACCCATTGATGATTATATGCCTTGGTGAATTGATATCGGTCATTCTGTTCCTTATTATTAAATTCATAATTATGTTACTACTCCATGGTTTATATCTTTTAGTAGTGGATGGAGTAGATTTGTATCGATATTTTCCCCTATGGGTTCAATTTTAGGGTTTCAGTCCCATTTATCTTTGCATATTAGCCTTATTGTTTCACTTGCAA
>NW_025833652.1:0-1076 GCF_002878395.1 Capsicum annuum | reverse complement strand
AAAGAAAGAAAACAACAGAAAGTATCTAAGCAATGTTAGCAGGCATCTTGTAAAGTGATAAGGTGCAAATTTTATTTGTCGTTCTTTGGCATCGAGTTGCACATATATCCGGTGGTGCTGACAGTAGTGTAGAATGATATTAAATTGAGAATGAAAAGTATGAATTAGTTGCTGAATGTTATTATGATGATGATTGGAGTTAGAGGAGGGTGTAATGTTTCTTTTTCCTTTTCATGGAGGCAGTGAATGTTTCCCTAAATTGCTCAAGGATTGGTGCAAGAAACTTGCTATTCTTTTGCATATCTCATACAGGCAGTTTTTTTAACCCTAAAACTTGTGCGTAGCAATAAGCTACTGTACAATTGCCTTGGCAGACCACTCTTGTGATAAACTTATTTCTCTAATTGTTCTTCTGTTGTATTATTTGTTTTAAATAAAGAGTAATAAAATTAATCACACCCACATAACGGGTTTTCATTATTTTTGGTGTAGTTTGAGGTGATTTGGATTTGCGAGAGCACAATTTTGATATATATTAGAAGGGGTGCTTGGATTGTGAGTTTGAGGTAAGTGAGACTTTAAACTTTGATGCTTGCTTTTCAAATCGCTTTATAAATATAGATATATATTTTTCTGCCTAGTCCATGTATTGGAACAAGCGTGTGGCTTGGTAGAGTCGATGGTATTGACTAGTTGTGGATATGTATTTGTGAAGTTTAGTAAGAACTGCTTAGTGATAATATGTGAGGTGATGTTGGGGAGTTGAACATATTTTCTTCGCTGCTGTTATAGTCTCTAGGGGCATACTTAGCTGTCATAATATATTAGGGGCATACTTATGCCGTCGTAATATGTTAGAGGCTTGTACATGCTGTCGTAGAAGACTTTTGGGGAATTATATATGCTACCATAGACTTGTCGGGGTGATAGGCCAATCACCTTCACTGCTGTTAATGGCAAGTCATGAGAGTTTTCTTAGTTGAGATACAACGTGAGTTTTTGAACTTTCTTTTGGATCTTATTAACATTACCTTATTAGAGACATTATGTACATATTATTTGTGTATTTTGTTGCA
>NW_025833651.1:0-1985 GCF_002878395.1 Capsicum annuum | reverse complement strand
GAATGATTAGTGCACTTTTATTTTTAGTGAATAAACAATTTTAGTAGAATAAAGAAGTTCCAACTGTATAATTCTTATTATCTTATTTAGATGTAATCAATGTTTTTAAAAGGCGGAGGTATAAGATGGCCATTTTACCTGGTATTGAGTGAAGCGTAAGTCCTGAGCAATGGGGCGCAAGCTCGACATATCCTTTAATTTTTTAATATTTTATAAATTTATATAATTAGAAATAATTTTTTTAAAAAAGATAAATCACCAAGAAAAGTAAAACTACATCAAAATTATTAAAAAAATGTGTCTAAAACTGCTACAACAAAAAAAACTAGCCAAAACTACATAATATAACTAAATATATATAAAGTCAACTTTTCATAAAAGAAATTATTATATGTCTTCAAAAACACAAGTTTGTATAAAAAGATAATACATAATTAATCAACCCCCATCTCCTCCTTACTTGATCAGTATATTTATGTATCCATTTATCATATATTATATTTTTAAAGAGAGCATAAAAAGTAAATAACTTAAAAACTAGTTATTATGTGACTTGAAAGAAAAAAAAAAGAACTAAAAAGAAGAAAGTGTGATTTTTAAATTTTCTTTTACTTTTGATTTGAGTATTCAAGTTACCAATCATATATTTTAGTATTTAGAATAAATTAGAGATTTAATAGAAAAAAATCAATGTACTTTGTAAAGTTTTTTGGCTTACACCTAATTTGTGTCTCATGCTTAGGCGAGCGCATCAATGCTTAGGCAAACGTCTCAAATTTAAGAGCGTTCTTCTTTTGATACTTTCGCCTCCCATAATACCTCAATGCATTTTTTCCATATGCCTTGCTCTGGGGTTCGCTCTGTGACTGCCTCTTAAAGTACTAGATGTAGTCTCTATCGATTCTGATAGTGTATTTTTTTGGGAAAAAATCTGAAAAAGAAGAAGGAGAAGAGAAATATGATTACATCACAACACCTTGGGGTGCATTGTGACATGTGTCCACATATGCTCGTGTGCATCCGCAAAGGGAGAAAATCTTTTTATTGATTTCTTAGATTAAAACATCATTAACTCTCAAGTTTTAAATGAATTTTATCCAAAAAAATAATCTCTCGATCGATTCAAATTCAAAATCGAGTCAAGCAAGCGATGACGATGGCTCAAGGATTGCCTTCTTCTTGTCTTACTATCCACGTGAAGGAGTGCTTTTATAGCTAAGCACAAAGATTTTTCTTTCTCTCACCAGTGAGGGAGAACATTCTTTTTGTAAAATGAATACACATTTCACCTTTTCTTCCATTTTTCATTCACACTTTCATTTAGAACCCATCATTTCTCACATAAGATTTTTAGGGTAATCATTATTTACATTTTGGATCTAAATAAAAAGAAATGGTTCTTGAATCTAACTTAATTTCAAAAATTATCTTAGTATTTTGCTTTAAAAATAGTAGAAAAAACAGTATAATGACTGTTTTTTACTTTTGTCATTTGATATTGCTTGGTCCTTTTGACTTGACACATCCTTAATAAAGTTCAAATTAAGATGAATATTTTACTCAACTAACCTTATTATGATGTTTTGAAATTCTAAAATTTGAATACTAATATTTTACAGGAAAAAAAATCACAACTAGCAAATTTAAACCCATAATTAGGCATTTCATAACAACAGTTTCATAATTACCTGAAATAGCATTTTGTATAAGTATTAGATGCGTAAGAAAACATTAAATACATATACAAATACAGTTAATGACCTTATTTTTAGGTAACAGTTTGAGTTTAAAAGAGGCAAAAGAATTTCAACTTTCTTAAATCATGTTCATCCAATTAATTAAAGATTAATAGAAGATTGTATTTCTAAAAATAGAAAGCTTTTTTAATGAGTTTCAAAACTCAAAATAGAATTGAATGATTAAAAAAATATTTTTCTCTCTCTTCTTTTTTAGTTTTTTCCTTTGTATTTTTCATTTTTTTACTT
>NW_025833650.1:0-1125 GCF_002878395.1 Capsicum annuum | reverse complement strand
ATGATGTTTTCTTGAAGTTTTGATACTTGATATGATTTGATAAGCAAGTGTACTTGAAGATGAGAAAGATTATTTCGAGATTGAGTCGAGTTAGGAATCCACAAGTTGATTATGATTCATAAATGAGATATATATTTATATTTTGGTCTTCATGATAGACCCTTGAGTTGATTAAGGTGGATTTCCTAATGCATTCTGAGCTTAAGTTTGGGAGTAGTATTTAGCACCGAGGGGGAAGTGTGGGTTTAGCACATCCTACTTCCCCAGAACTATGTGCCACCGTAGGATTAAGATAAAGGGCCAAAGGCCAAGACAGTGATAACTAAAGTTAAGGTTCTACTCTGATGGCAAGGATAGAATAGCTCTCCCCAACGTAGGCAAGACGTTGGACTCCATGAAAGGTCATATGGTTTATGTCGGTTATAAGAAACTCCCAAGTCCATAATAGTTAAGTTTCTTGAGACACCAAGTCACTCTAAGTTTTAAGTCAAAGAGTTTCGAGTTGAGTTCAATGGTTTATGAGATTTATGAAGCATGTGTTATTTATGATGATTTATGGAAAGCATGTTCAAGTAACTCAAGAAAAGAGAGTCATTATTATCAGTATACATGATTTTTCTTATACATTTACGATATTATCTAAATGTTTCCTGCACCCCCACATATTCAGTACATTCCCAAGCACTGATTCTCATACTATTCTGTGTTCTATATTTCCTCGTGATGTAGGTTCAGGTGCTCAGTATTAGTAGTGGTAGTGATCTTTGAGTACCTTTATCTACCCCTCTACAGTTGGAGAGTCCTCATGGTTCGAGGGCCCAGGTCCCTAATTTTGTAATGTTGGTAGATGGTTGTTTCCTTTTAGTTCAGTGCGAGTCAGTTGGGGACCTATCCCAATGGCTACCCAGTCTTATGTAGTAAAGGCCTTGTCATACAAGAATACCAGTATATATAGAACTGCAATATTTTGATTATACAGGACAGTATTTCTTTGTATTCCAATATGTTCATGACATGATTATTCTTCCTTATTACAGCGTTATTATCGTAATTATGAGTTATAGAAGTGAAGACAGGCTTAGAGGGTTATCTTGAGGCTGTGTGTGGCCTTAAGCACCGTGTGAC
>NW_025833649.1:0-1456 GCF_002878395.1 Capsicum annuum | reverse complement strand
TTTCATAATTTTGGCTTTCTTTTCACTTAAACTTATTCCCGATTTTTCTATTATATTTGTAAATTATTCTAATAATTTTAAATGTTCCTATTTAGTTTTTGTATATAGTAGTATATCATCCATGTATACTATACAATTAGGTAATTGTTTAAATAACTATCCATAAAATGTTGATATCTACCTGGTGCATTTTTATATTCAAATGGTAATGCGTTCCATTCATAAAAGCCTTGTGGTACCGTAAATGCAGTTAATTCCTTAAAATTTTCATCTAACTTTAAGTGGTAAAATCCTAATTTATAATCAAATTTACTAAAATAATTATATCCTTATATTTGTCTTATTTTTAATATCTTATTTGGTATTGGATAATTATATGTTATATTTTTTGCATTTAGGTTTCTATAATCAATAATCATTCTACTTTTTCCTCTTTTTTGTTCACTATGTTTATTTACTATAAATGCTGGACGCATCCCACAATTACCGAAGGATCAATCTTCTAATTTTTCTAAGCTCTCTAGGGTTTAATGACTTTTGGGTCTTGAAGTATTAAAGAGAAAAAATAGTGAAGAGTGAAATAAATACCCCCGCAGTTTCTGCTTAAACAGCCACTCGAACACTTAAAACATCGCCACTTAAGAGGCATATGGTCGTTTTAGTGACCCATGCCCCGAATGACCTCTATTTATTACTTTAGAGACTTCTTCTAAAGCCACTAGATGGGAACTAGGCTTGGCTGCAAAAGCGACCCTCTTGGCCTCTTATGCTACAAAAGGTCCGCTTAATAACTGCACCAGCTAAAACTTGATTTTTGCAAAGATTCCATTGACCCCTCGACATTCAGTGGAATCTCGTGAATGAAAATGAACAATGCTACCCTATAGATTAAACATTTCGGACTCAATGGAGCCCTCAAAATTTCTGTCGAGTGTCGTCCTGATGAAATGTGGCCCCATACCCAAAGGTCTTTCTTATCAAATCCACCCAATAAACAAAAATATGTTTGGGATCCTTGGGACACGAACCAAAGGCCCCCTAAGCCTAAAGACAATGTTCCGGAACTGATGTAATAGTTAGAATTGGCATATGAGATTGTTAATGAGATATTTGTTATTGATAACCAATCCTTAATAGAAAAAACTTCAAAATAGGGAATTTCTCTAAAAACCAAACAAATTGCCTAAAAACCGAACTGTCAACTCCGACAAATCATAAATGGCGATAGCTATAAAAAAAATTTCTAAATAGCAAAAGAGTGCAAAAATGAAGAAAATGGCCTAGATGGTCATTCTAAAACACAAATTTAAAGTAATCTAACTTCGTATACAATGCTTCACATTCCCTAATACAAACCGACAACAATAAGAAATAAAGACAAATTAAACTGATAAAAAATACGTCACTGTTCATAATAAACAAAAAATACACAATAAGAATAGTAAATAACAAAGAC
>NW_025833648.1:0-1036 GCF_002878395.1 Capsicum annuum | reverse complement strand
TCTTGTACTTAAATGTTAGTTGGGGAAACCTTTTGAAAAACTTAGGATTATTATGAAGAAGGAAAACATAGATGGACTTTTTAAGAAGAGCTGCTTTACACACTTTCTTGAGCTGTCTAGGCCCCGCCCTCTCTGTTTCCCAATGATCATGGTATATGGCCTTCTCAAGCGCAGGATCATGTATGCGGGGGATGATAGAGGTCTGAAAGAGGGCTGAAATAAGATAGATAAAGTCTGGATCAACTATTATGGCATGCAGATTTGTTTTGGATCGAAAGAGTTTGCCATTGTGACGGGCTTGAGATGCGATCTTCCAGAAGAACCTGCCATCAAGAAAACACCCAACAAAGGGTCCAACCAACGCAAGGTAAAAAAACATGGGTTGTTGGACATTGCTGGACCTAGCTACAAAGTGAAGGATTTGATAACGGATCTCAAGAATAAAGACATACCAAAGCACTACAGGGAGAAATTGTGCTTAGTTTGGTTTTTCCATTCCGTTTTATTGGCAAGAGATGTTAAGAAAGTCATAGAACGTGATTTGTTTGCGCTTGCTGATGATTTTGGGAGATTCAAGGATTATCCCGGGGGCTACGACAGCTACTACTTGACTATCAAATATTTACCGAAAGACCTAAAGCCAAAGACGACCATATTATGTGGATTTTCTTGGGCTTTCATGGTAAAATTGATCACTATATTTACTCATTCATTAATTTATATAGAATATACTTGTGACTTTTTTTTGCTTGCTTCCTAGTTACAATTTTTAGTCTTGGGCATCTGAAGCTATTCCTCCCTTCCGAAAGCATTTCACGGATTACCCGAATAAGGTTTCTTATCCAAGGATCTTTAGGTGGTTGGATGCAGTAGAGAGCAGCAAAAAAAATATTAACGAGGTTGATCTCTTTAACCCTCCGGATGATGATGTACGTCTTCTTTCAACTAAAATAATTTACCTCAAAGAAAGATATTGAAATAAATGTTCTATCTGTTGCAAGAGATTACTCGTCAACTGCAACTGGTGCAATGGGTA
>NW_025833647.1:0-1839 GCF_002878395.1 Capsicum annuum | reverse complement strand
CTCTGCTAAACAATACCCCTAGTATCAGTCCAGTTAATCAGTATCAGTTCAGCTAATCAGTTCAGTTTAGTTATTCAGTTCAGCTTAGTTATTCAGTTCAGTGTCCTTCAGATGGGAGTAGAAGTTAGCACCGAGTGAACCCAAGGATGGGAACTCACCTGCCAGCTCAGGGTGTGATTCTTAGTAGTCATTCTTGTATTCCAGAGCTACATAGCCAACGTAGGTTGAGACATCTTAACCCGTCAGATTAGGGTTGATGAGGTGGCTTAACCCGTCAGTTTAGGGTTCCCACCGTTCTCATTGAGTACCTGCCAGTATAGGCTTCTCGCATCTATCCTTACCAGTGGCGCAGTATTGACACCCCTCCAGTTGGGGCAGAGATTGGACCCCAACTTAGCTATTACAATGTATTTGGGGCATGTCGGTTAGATAACTACTTCCCATAGTTTCAGTTACAGATTTCAGGACTGTCAGCTATAGCTACCCAGTCTCAGTAAAGAACTCAGATAGCTCTTTAGATTTCAGTATATCAGGGCTGTCAGATACAGTCAACTCAGAAATAGAATGGAACTCAAATAGTTTCCTTCAGATTTGTGGACTGTAAGATATAGTCACATATGCTATCAATCAGAACAGTTATCAAAACTCATGCTATCATTACTCAGCATCAGGACTGTCAGATACAGTCAATTAGACCAGTTTTTCATAATTCAAACTGTTAGAAACAAGCATTTCTTTATCAGTAATATAGTATCAGTCTCTCAGAATTCAGTAATACAGTATCAGATCCATCACTTATTAGTGATTTACATATCAATATCAATAAACTCAGTCTTTCAGAATCTCATTATCAGTACACTCATGTTGTCAGTATTCAGACTCAGTAGTCCATATCTCTATGAGTTCATTTACAGTTACGTATACATGTATGTACTCTCACATTCATATTATTCAGTATTGTCCATGCATATAACCCTTTGTATTTAGCCTAACTCACTCATATACTCAGTACATTCAGACGTAGTGATGCATTTATGCTATGGTTCTTTCTCTTATGTTACACCATAGATTCAGAGGCATGAGCTCTAAATCAGCTATAGATTCCAGGATCAGCAGTCAGAGTTAGACGTGAGCCCTCATCCTTCGAGGACATGCTGATTTCATTTTTATTTTAGTTTTCACTTTATTTTAGTAGTTGGAGTTAGTTGGGGATATGTCCCATCAACTCCTTATTCAGTTCAGTTAGAGGCTTTCAGACTAGATGTCAGATTAGATATTCAGACTTCAGTATTTATGTTCCCTTTTGGTATTGTTATACCATATTTTTCAAATATGTATTAGTATTGAACCTTATGGCCTTACAGTTCATGCTTCCACATATTTTATGAGATATTATGCAGTTTACAAGTATAGATATCAGTCATGGGTTAGCTTGTGGTCCTTCGGGGTTATGAGCACCCTGTAGCATTTTGTTTCAAAAAATCGAGGCAGAATCAGATAATGTGTCTAGTAAGACAGGCAGGTGTTGAACAGAATATAGGTATGTGATGGTAGATCAAGTGACCAAGTCAGACTCTCAAGATTCTAGTAGTAGTGCCAGTATGTATAGAAAAGCAGTAAGGGAAGACAATTCCCAACCTATCCTATTCTCAGTACAAAGATTTGTACTATAGCTATCACAAAATCTGCTCAGGTCTTACATATCAACTCTATGGTCATGAACCATGCTTATGTATCTTTTTTTACATGATCATGTATGAATTCAATTTTCACCATAAGGAGTCCCTTTTAATCCACAGTACGAGTCATATTCCATGAGCACAATCTACTTTTATGCAG
>NW_025833646.1:0-1709 GCF_002878395.1 Capsicum annuum | reverse complement strand
ATATTATATTGTGATCAACAAAAGAGAGAATGAATTTGAAATAAATATTGTTTACCACTTGTAAATGATGAAGCACCTTGGTTTTTACATGATTATAGATATGTGGATGTGATATTGATGACTTGCAAGTCGGGTATGACGATACCCTGCAGAATACGATACGTGATTGAATTAAATGAAATTTGAATGCATTGATTTTACATGAGAAAGGTGGATGCCCAAAGAAGGCGTTTGAGACACAAGGGTTCATTGCTGGAATAACGTGTTTGCCGACACAGAATATTGGTACCAGGCAAAGAGATCTGTGTACTTGACTTCATGTCATTCCCAAATTAGGACTATAGGTAGGAGCCCTAGCCAAGTGATCTTGGGCACTACCATTGGGTCGAGACACCATGCTGTGTGGTCTTGAGTGTCTCTCCCTCACTTATATTCTAATCTCAGCGGCAACTGAGGTTTGACAGTTGGTGTAAATTATGTAGGGTATTCCACCTAGCTCAGTTGCATTTCATTATTGTTGAGAAAAACTATTGCATTACACTACGAAATTGTTTTATAATGGCTGTCAACTATACTTTGTAAAAATATTATGTTTTGTTTTGATATATCTGCGTGCCAGTACTTTTGTGCTAACCCCCTCCCCTCTCCAACCTCTCAGGTTCAGAGGCCCAGTCTAGGGGTCAAGAGATTCAGTAGAACTTTCAGACATAGGTGTAGAGACAAGTGGTGAGCCTTCTATGTTTCAGAAGGTCTTATGTCTTGCAGTCCTTTTATTCTTATGTTCAGTTTTTGGGTCTACTTGGGCCTTGTCCCAGTTTTCAGATAGACATTGTTTCAGTCATATAGTAGAGATTTTGCAGACGATTTTAGAGATGTTGATTTAGATTGTGGGATACTATTCCCCATTTTCATTTTCATATGATTCTTGACCATGTTTCCGTTATATTGTGCTTCTTTCGCATTACTTTGATCATATGAATTAGATGCATGATTACCAGAAAGATAGGGGTGTTTCGGGTCTCCATGGTTTGAAATGCTCGTCACGGCCAGGCCCTAGTTCGGGTCATAACAAGATTATATCTTGGAATGGTCATACGCATGAGACTTCAGATAGTAGGACTGGGTGAAAGAGTGGAAAACCATAGGACTTTGTCTGCCTGACTGATAATCCAAAGTGATGGCTATACTGATTGAATTATACTTGAAACTTATACTTAGCTGGAGTATCTCTTCAATTCTCTTTCTAAAGAATTTCTAGTAATATTAGGAAGTAAAGAATCTTGGGCATAATCTAAAAAAGACATCCGACTAAGGAATCACATCATTGATACTACTCTAAAGCATGAAATATAGACACATAAATCACAAACTAGGATAGAATTACCATGATTTTGGCGATGCAACTTCTTACTTCCAGTCTTAGCAACATTTCTCGAATACTTCAATCAACTATGCTATTCCCCTAAAATATCACACTCGCTTGATTCAATTTAAATATTTCATATGGCATTGATAAATCTGTCTGCTAAAATCTAAACTGAACTAGTTCCCTTTATCATGGTAAGGCCTAACTCGAAACTACAAGATGCTACACATAACTCCACACCATAATACAAATCTGAGCCATGAATTCAACACTCCGAGCACTATTATAACTACTCACTCTAGGATGATTTTCCTCATCACTTTAACAGCTAAATTCAACCCCT
>NW_025833645.1:0-1470 GCF_002878395.1 Capsicum annuum | reverse complement strand
TTGTTGTTATTGTTGTTTTTATTTTTGTTGTTGTTGTTGTTATTGTTACTGCTGCTATTGCTGTTGACTAGTGCTGTTGGTGCTCTTGCTATTGCTGGTGTTGTTGTTTTTGTTATCGTCATCGCGTCTTTGTCTTTTAGTATTATTAGTTATTGTTATTGTTGTGTTATTATTATTATTTTAATTGTTATTGTATTATTATTGTTATTATTACTATTATTGTTATTAGTATTATTATTTGTTGTTGTTTACTCTTCTTCTGCTTGTTGTTTTTTACTTTTGTTGTCATCATTATTATTGTTATTATTATGAACGTTAGAATTATTCGTTGTTATTGTTATTGTTGTTGTTGTTGCTATTTGTTCTTTTTCTTTTTCTTTTTCTTTTTCTTCTTCTTCTTCTTCTTCTTCTTCTTCTTATTATTATTATTATTATTATTATTATTATTATTATTATTATTATTATTGTTATTATTATTATTATTATTATTGTCGCTGTTATTGTTGTTGTTGTTGTTTATTCTTGTTGATGTTGTTGTTGTTTTTGTTGTACTAATGAGCACATCAAAATAAAAAAAAGGACAAAATTAAAACGACATGTAGAAAGAAAACATAAATAAAATTAATAGCATTACATATGTGAATCCTGTCGTAGCTCTCAGTGGCCTCTCAGGTGTGCACTTTACATCTCTACTAACTCCTTCATTGAGTTCACATTATAAAAAATCTTACATTTTAGTATCTAAAAAATATAGATCTTACTGATAAGAAAATAATATCCATAACAACAAAAATGATACAGTAATCGTGTTATAGTTTCTCAATAAAGTACGATGACTTACAACCAGAGATAAACGACAATCACTATACTCAAAGGCATAATGGAAAATGATGAGATCTCCACCCCCCTTTCTAAGAGAAAATACTGAGTATCTATTCTAAGGACTTTGCTTGCAAATTATTAGTGACTAATAGAATTAGTTTTGGTTTGGACAATAAAATGACTCCATGAACTTCCTAGATCAAGAAGAAACAAAAGCATAGAAGTATAATATTAAAAAAAGATATGTTGTGATACCTATTTAGCAATTTTATATTATGTGATTCAAAAAAATGGCATTATGGTGCACTAAAGCTACCGTTATGCGCGGTGTCCGAAGAAGGGCCCTACCACAAGGGTGTATCGTACGCAGCCTTACCTTATATTTCTGTCAGAGGCTGTTTTCAATGCCTGAACCTATGATCTCCTGGTCACATGGCAGAAACTTTACCAGTTACTCCAAGGCTCCCCTTCTATTATGTGATCCAACATGAATAAAAATATCCAAATCACGAACATACATATCGTGAAGCCTTAAAACTGAAGAATATCATATAATAAAAAATTGTATAAGATTTTCTCCAGCAAATAATCTTTACTTGGCAGAATAACACTATTAGTACAGGCCAATATGTGGTTCAATTATGAGAA
>NW_025833644.1:0-2289 GCF_002878395.1 Capsicum annuum | reverse complement strand
AACAATAACAACAACAACAACAAAAATAAAAACAACAATAACAACAACAAATAATAATAATAATAATAATAATAGTAATAATAACAATAATAAAAACAATAACAGTAAAAATAAAAATAATAATAATAAAAATCACAACAATAACAATAAATAATAATCCTGATGATCATAACAATAATAACGACAAAGACGAAGATGACAACGACGATGATGACAAAAACAACAACAACAATAATAAGAATAAGAATAAGCAACATCAACAACAAAAATAATAATAATAGGAAGAATAAGAAGAATATAAAACATCATCATCATCAACAACAACAACAACAACAACAATAATAATAATAATCAAAACAACTATAACAATAATAATAATAACAATAGCAATAGCAATAACAATAACAGTTACAATAATAATAAGTCTGATGATCATAATAATAATAATAACAATGATGATGACAAAGACGAAGAAAACAATGATGACGATGATGATGATGAGTGGAACTATACTTAGAGAAAATAATCTGAAGAAAATAAAAGATGGAGCCATCATGCAAAGCAGGTGATCATTCTTTTTAATCGTGATCTATCAGTATCGTTGACATTATTTTAGTATACATTTTGAGTAGCATTCTTGACTATTTTTTGACCTTATTTTGCCCTTTCAAGTGGTTCTTGCCACCGGCAGAAAGTCCTTCATTCAGCAAAAAGGTTTACTTGATATAATCTATGAAATTCTAGAGAGACTAGAGGCACATCTGAGAGGTGCTGGTCAATTTATGTTGTGTTTAATTCTTTTATGTTGAGATTTTTGTTATACCTATATTTTCTATTCGACATATTTTATAGCACGTAACTGCTAATATGAGGAGAAGTAGTGCGGAGAAAGTCGCTGAAAAAATATTGAGCCAAACATCACTATCTAAATTTTAGGTTACCTAAGTCCTTGACTTACAGAAAAATATTAGTAGTTTAAAGAAAAATATAAGAATTTTATTGAGCTTACAGGTATTAAGAAATATGATTAAAAATTAAAATTTATATAAGAACATAGTTTACTTATGTACTGATTCCAAGTGAATGTTCTTATTGTTGAATACTTCTTGGGTGGACCAGATTTTAAAATTATTCCATCCAACCACTGATCCCATTGTTATTTTACAAGATCAATGGCTTGGATGGAAGTGGATCTCGAACCAATTTCACCAAAAATTTAACTATAACTCAACAGCTAATATTGTTGGTAAATATTTTGATAGCTCATAAATTTTTTAATCTTCTATTTATACAAAGATGCATTGTAAGTCCATTTGTTTGCAAGTGGGATGGAAAAGTAGCTGAATACTTTTTCATTATAATTTGAGTTCCTAAGAAAGTACTTTATAAGTCAGTTCATCAGCTTAAGGCATTGAGATGCCAATTCTACCTCATAATATTCTTCTTCATAATATTTTGATAACTTTACAAATGATTTGTAAATTGTAATGATTTTTCAATATATCTTTCAAACTCTTGCTGATCAAATCCAAAAAATTGGACTCTGGATATTTTGTTATGTTGTATTTACTTTCTTTTGTTGTTCAACAAACAACATGATGAAGCATATTACTTTGTTTTACTATGATGTGGTGATCTATTTCTGGGTGTTTGCTTTGGGATGCGTGGGTGGGGTGGGCATACTGATGTTAAACCAGTTGCAAACTTTACTTTCTGATTCCTACCATTTGATAGTTTTTGTTGCCAATTATCTAGCTTTAACATACTTGAGTGGCATTTTTCATTTTAGTTCAGCCTATGATTTCCATCAGACTGAATCTTAACTCTCGACAAACCCATATCTTACTTTGTACTTTTGTTATTTCATATGAGCAAAACATCCAAGTTAAGGCCTTGATAATAACTTATTTCTTATTGAATATCTACTATATATTACAGGGAGTGGTGTCCTGATTTCTCCATTGACCTATATTTTTTATGAAGAAACACCAAGATGGCATCAACTCCTTTCAACTTTGGTATTTTAATCTATCTAGTAATGCCTCTGATGTTTTCCACAACCATAGTGCCTTTTATGGATAGGCAAGCATAAATATAATGGGACTCCATAATAGAGACCTATAGGGGAAATCATCATTATTAATAGATTGGAAAATTTGTATCATATTTTGACATTTCGACTTCTTGTTAATATCAGCTCTTGTTGTAACAATGGTATGTCATTCCAATTATGTAATATTAGTATTTTATAAATATATATTTCATTCACAATATGAACTAAAATATTAA
>NW_025833643.1:0-2163 GCF_002878395.1 Capsicum annuum | reverse complement strand
CAACCATTTCAACAAAGTAAAATAAAGAAGAAAGAACAGGAGCAAAGAGATGGACCTCAAGATATTTCGATTGATTTTAATAAGAGAAATAAGAGCCGCTCTAATAATCTCAAAGAATACCAATGCAACCTCGACCCTCCAAATCAGTTGAAAAATAGTCCAAGACGCGATAACCCCCAATTCGATTCTCCCAAACAGTAGCGAAACAAACCAGCAATACGATAGCTCGAGTTTCGATTCGAACTAAATTCCAGATGAATACCCAAAACAGTAAATATGAACAAAACCGAAACCCCCGTACACAAGTTTCACCAAAATTCACCCAAAACCCCAACGGAATCAACCCGAACAGGCCGATATAGCAATGCTACAACCCGTAAAAGAAATGAACGGACCTAATTTTTGAAATCTTACCCGTTTAAAGGTATTTTCCACCGAAAAAGAACAAGAAGCAGCTCAAAATGTTTTTCCGGCCAGATTCATCAGAGAAATCGATCAGAGAACGTGGAATGATGACGATTTTAAACAGATCTGGTGACGTTTTAAGCGTTTTCGGCGAAGCCTTCATCAAAACAGTAACCGGAAGCCCACAATTCATTCTTCCACCTCAATTCTCACGCCATTTTCCACTCTTTTTCCTGTAGTTTTAACTATATGTGTCGTGTGCGTGTGTTTACCAAGTATATGTGTGTGTGCGCATCGATTTCGTGTGAAGATTGTTATTATGAGTGTGTGTTAATCGGATGTGTTCATGGTGTCCTCCTGGTGATCGTTAGTCTATGTCTCTCTCTCTCTTTCAGTAATGAGAACCCCCTTTGTATTATTCCCCCAAATATGGAAATGGTCATTCTGCCCAATATTTCTTGTGGGGCCCCCTTCTATCTTTTTTTGTTGTTTTGTGAGTTGGTTAAAAAATGAAATAAAAGGTGATGTGGGGTAGGGTAGGTAGGGTGTGGGGTGGGGTGGTGATGTGTTAAAAGTTGTTAGAAGTTTGTTATTTTTTGTATTTTTTTGGGGTATAATCACATAGATGAGGGTGCGTGGTAAGGTGAGCTAAAACTGAATAAAATTGAACTTGGGAGGAACAAAATTAGGAGTCTACAACATTCCCCCTTTGAATGTAAACATGAAGTGTTTTCAGACAAAGAAGTAAACAATGAGACAAAATTTTGTCCCGACCATTATTCAAAAAGAATGAAACAGAAGAAAGGAGGGAAACTAAGTCTTGACTTTGGACATCATACTCATTCCTAGTTATGAGGGAATCAAGTCACAGGTATCCCCAAGGATTGAAAGAAGAGGGACTATACCGAGTTGGAGAGTCGAGCGAGGTTCCGTCGAGGTTACGGTCCGCTGCTCTGTTATTACATCAAAAATAAAAATTACAAGTTAAAAACATAAATGAAATTAAAAAATCCTATCTATACGGCTTCTGTTGGACTCCTGACTTAAGTTTCATCACCCTATTCTTCAAGCGGGCTCCTGACTTGCAATTTCATCACTTGTTGCTTGATTTTCAATTGGTTCACCTTGTTGCTTAACTTTTCATTTATTCGCCCTGTGCTTCGGGCGGGCTCCTGACTCGCAATTTCCTCACCCTGTTCTTCAGGCGGGCGCCTGACTTGCAATTTCATCACCCTGTTCTTCAGGCGGGATCCTGACTTACAATTTTCTCACCCTGTTCTTCAGGCGGGCTCCTAAAACTAGCAAAAAAAACTAGAACGAAAATTATCCCAAACAAAGATTATAATAAAGAAGGATTTCATCATTTTTTGAAAGTAATGTCCCATTTTCTAGGAGAGTCCTGAACAGAAAGTAAATTTCCATTTTCCAGGAGGGTCCTGAACTGAAAGTGAAATCCCATTTTTCAGAAGGGTCCTGATCATGAAGTAAAATCCCATTTTTCAGGAGGGTCCTGAACAGAAAGTAAAATCTCATTTTTCAGGAGGGCCCTGAACAGAAAGTAAAATCCCATTTTCAGGAGGACCCTGAAGAGAAAGTAAATTCTCATTTTTCAGGAGGGTCCTGAACAGAAAGTAAAATCTCATTTAGGAGGGTCCTGAACAGAAAGTAAAATCCCATTTTTCATGAAGGCCCTGAACAGAAAGTAAAATCTCATTTTTCAAGAGGGCCCTGAACATAAAGTAAAATCCCATTTTTCAG
>NW_025833642.1:0-4970 GCF_002878395.1 Capsicum annuum | reverse complement strand
GGGGCGGCCCAATCCCAAAGCTACCACCACAGACCTCATTGAAAGTCATATAATAAAGTCATACCTCAAAACTTTTTGGGTCAGATTTACATAATTCGAGGAGTAACTCTAATAAGAATCATACTTGAGCCTTACACATTTTGCAACTCCAACTTACCTGTAATGTTCCCATCACTCCTAAACTTACCATCATTGACATGGCTCGCTTCCAAATAAAAATTGGTACTAATCTTCTCCTTAGTACTTCGTGCACCTACACTTAATCAAAAACAACAAAAATGATTATAAAGATAGGTTGCCTCCCACTAAGCGCTATAGTTTTGGTCGTGGGTCAACTCTTCTTTTTGCATTTTTGTTTAACATAATAAAGTAGAAATAAAATCATGGGTTGCCTCCCATGCAGCGCCTAATTTAATGTCGCGGCACGAATTGATTATCTTGACTACTCAGATTTCATCAAGATAAATCGATGATACCTTTTGTACATCATTTACTGGATCAAGAAAATGCTTTATTCCTAGTCCAACCACTTTGCAGTCACTCACATCCTTGCTTGCAAGTTCAACCAAACCACCAATGATCTCCACAAAAGACATATCCTTAACTGGTACATCTCGCTCATCTTCATAGACTACATCAACAATCAAGAAGACACTAATCTCTCTTTGTTGTTTCATAGACGGACATACTTCAAAGCTAACTTCTTTCTCATTGAGCCTAAATTTCAGCTTATTCAGCTCCATGTCAACTAATACTCTCCCAGTTGCTAAGAACGGCCTACCCAAAATTATGGGTAGTTCAAAGTCCACTTCGCTATCAAGAATTACAAAGTCAGCAGGAAACATAAAATCAGTAACTTTTACAAGTACATCATCTAGAATCCCAATCGGCCTTTTTACCGATCTATCCGCCATTACAAGCCACATATTGGTGGGCGTAGGATCTCCTAAACCCAATTTCTTGAAAACCATCAATGGCATAAGATTGATACTTGCCCCAAGATCATAAAGGGCCTTTTCAAACTTTAGCAATCCAATCGTACATGGAATAGTAAATGCTCCTGGATCAGCTTTCTTTTGGACAATAGAAGAGAATCACTAGAATATACAACCTGACCTTCCCTTAAAGTCCACCACTAAAGAAAATTTAAGTCTAATCATCAACCTTCACCCCTTTTACCAATAAGAACAATACTTCACTTCCATGGGTATCACCAAAGACGTACACCAGGGACGTTTGGTTCTCCCATACCTAAAATCTTTTCCATCCCAATGCTACTTAGGGCCCAACATAGACATGCAAAACAATTAGATCAACTTGACACCAAGGTTCCCAATTGAAGCAAAACCAATTAAAATCAAACCATAGCCACCAAGGCCTTTAAAAAATCATCTGTATCCAAGAAAAACCAATTCATGTTCCCTTAACCATTTACGCAATGCGAAGATTTAAGAGTAGTTAAACCATATGATAAAATTATATTCAATGGTAATTTCAAAATACAATCTGAGGATATCCAATTTTCAAAACCAAAACCAAGTAACTGGGGGATCCATAGTACCCCAAAATTCATTTACCATTCCCGTGCATCCCATAATGTTCATAAACATTAGTAAACATGAATAATACATCATAATCCATGGAAAATCAATTAAATGAGTGGTTTGTCAAAATCCCTAATTGTGCCAAAATCCATTTTCAAAACCATGAATTTTGAAATCAATTTTATGCCCACAACAAAGTATAAGTATAGGGAAAAAGATACGTGCAAGCTTTATGATCTAACCTATTGAATAACTAGATCCCCAGTCCCTACGTTCATCCTAAACTTCTGACCTATAAGTCACAACTTCCACACTACTGTAATCTCTAAGTCAACGACATCACCCAACCTACCAATTTACCTTTGCGATTTCCTCATTGCTATCCCAATAGATTATACCCCCTTTATCAGAATCAAACATTTAAGATTCTCACTTAATGTCTATCAACCACCATACACTACTAGCAAACTAACCCATATAAAAGAGAATATACATATAAGGTTCACCATACAGAGAGGACACTCTAAATCCCGTATTCACCCACCAACAACCTATCCATTCCCAAGGGAAACCATTCCCCCTTATACATGCAAGAATAAGACATTCAATAGAGAATTATCAACACAGACAAATCCCTTATCTAAGAGATCCTTTAATTTATCCTTAAGATCTTTTAACCCAACCAGGGTCTGAAATAAGACAAGTCCCAAACAAGCCTCACCATTAGGAAGACACCACAAGGGTCATTAGAATGAACCCAAGATATTCATGCACCACCAAAGCCGAATGGAACGAAAGACCTTTCATGTTTGAATCCTTAACCTAGACCAACCGATAATAGAGACACCCATTTAAAGACCAATCTTCGAGCCCTAAGATAGAACATAACCTTTTTCTTTATAGCTAGGAAATAAAACAAAACCATTATCCCATTCCATAAACAACTCACCAGGGAGTCTAATGGGTTTGAAAATCTAATAATGAAAAGCACGAGTGCAACAAAATCTATCCCTCAAATAACATTGGGATCCACTATATCAGTGTTAAACAATTTCTACCAAGACACCTACCGGGGTAGAATAAGAAGAAGAAAAGAGTTTGAAACAACCTTGGGACCTAAACCAAAATACATAACCACCAATGGTTTCACACAAATAAGAGGACCCCAAACCAAATAAACCACACACCTCACAATGAAAGGAGTTTTCAACATACTAATGTCGAAGATAGAAGTAGTACCCCTGGCACAAGAGCTAGAGAAGTAGCAACCAATATTCTATTTGCCGAAGCGGCAATACTTATGGGACACTACCGTTTAACTAGGAAACCATGAATCCTTACCTTGCCTATTTCCAACCTCACCTCATTCCTGCTCATACTAATAAGAAAAGATTGGTATGACAGAGTTGTCACTATTTGGATCAACAGATTAATAGAATATCAAAACTCAACATTGGTCACCTCCCTATTGAGGTAACCAAAAATGAATGCCATCTTTTGAGATAGGGTTAGTGGAGACCAGTGGGACTCTACAGAGAAAACCAGAAGATGTGACCCTTGACCATGTCTTAGCCCCATAAGTTGGAATAGATCCATCCATGTTGTCCTCGAGTAGGATAGGTTAGCTTATAAGAATCTTTAGTTTATTGAGGAGGTATGATATGAAGAGTGAACCAAAGGTTATTCAGAGAAAAGTTTAAGACCTTATACTCTGTAGCCCGAAAGAAGAATAACAAAGAAAGTGAAACATTCCTAGATGCCTCATAGCCTCCTGATTATAAGTATGGTGCACGACACACCCATAAGCAAGACTCTACTCAACATGTCTTTGTGGACACCCCATGACACCAAAATCTAATGCTCTAATACTAATTTAACATAACCAAAACCAAGACCTTGTCGTAATGGGAAATCCCAAGCCTAACTAGGACTAGGAACCACCCCCGTTACCCAAACCAATCACCTAATGCATACCTTAAGTCAGCTAAAGTTTGAACATATAAAAAGATAGCATATCCAACGGTGTGGTGACTCTGGGACAAGTTTATAATCGAGACCAACCCAATCAAGTCCAACTACCCAATAGACAACCAAACCAATGCGAAAGCCATAAACCAACACCATAATGATAAGCCAAAGTATGTATAAATAATATAAACAATCCATACCATACCCAAGTGTATAGTTTCCCATACAAAGCCTATAGATGAACTAAGAGTACCGAGTTGGGACATGCCCTCGACCATAGCCAAATCCAAAGTCTATGAAAAACAAGAAATATGAAAAGTAAATGATGATATCAAATTAATAACTTTCAAACTATGAAAGCTCACCACTTTAATCCAATATCAATTGTACACGAATGCGATCACTAAGAAAGAGGAGTAGAATGGATCGTTCCCATATAGCGTGGGTATACAGTTGCCAGTATATGGGTTAGTAGGTGCATGCTAGCATGTACTCAGGATAAGGATAAAATAATGCCAACCAGTGAAAACCAAGTAAAACCAACCAATGCACATAACCATAAACACACACACACATATATATACCTATATACACATACACACACACATATATATGTAACCATGATGGGAAAGGGGACCAGGTTTAGCATGCCCTTAAAACCTTTACTTAGGATATGTAGCTTAGCTATCCTAAACCACCAACGGGCGATATGGGTTCAGCTTCCCCTGCTGAAAGGGCGCAGTGCGTGTAGCCACATGACCAGGGAGTTTCCCATAGGATGACTAGTATATCCCTCAATAGTGTGATATCATGAACACAGTCCACTAAGACCAATCCTCATATCAACAAATACGAGTTTCTAGTTTTGGTCCCCTGGGACCGCCACCTTTTACAGCTTTGCTACACACCCCGCCATTAATGCCCAATTAACATTGTTTAAAAATAACTAACCAAATCTAATTGCCATTTTATTAACCAGGGCCAATATTAGTTGTATCATCATACGACCCCTTACTTGCAAGTAATATCCATAGAAAAACCATTTAGGTTAAGGAGACATTTAATTGCCTTTCCATATACCATAGTAAAAATTTTTGTTGACTTCTATGCTCTCCACAATCATAACCATTTACCCTTTAGCCTTTTCAAATCATTTAAACCCGGCAAAATTCCTTTACCAAGTTTAAAATATGCAAGAGTTCTATTAAAAGAAGTCAATGCAATGAACATATCTTTAAAAGTATTTTATCAAACACCTTGGGGGCATAATATAAAAAAAAAACTAATTATAAATACCATTAAACCATTCCATAAAAATGAAATTGTCCCAAACCATCATTAATGCATATAAAATCATAATTAAAGCCATAGAGAACCATAACCAAGTAGTTAATATGAAAACCCCTAAATAATAGTTGAAAGCCACAATTATGAAATAGTAAAACCATAAAATCAATT
>NW_025833641.1:0-1436 GCF_002878395.1 Capsicum annuum | reverse complement strand
ATCAGGACTGTCAGATACAGTCAATTCATCTCAGTAGTATAGATTTAAGACTGTCAGATATAATCAATCCTTATTATTATAAATAGAAACCCACTAAACAAGACTGATCTCAACTATGGTCAATTAGTATCAGTATCATTAGATGTAGAGATCACCCACTAGATAGGACTCACCGGCTAGATTGACTGATCTCAGATACAGTACGAAACTTGGCTAGTTCCATCAGATTCAGGACTATCAAATATAGTCACCCATATTATCAGTTATATCAGTTATTAGAACTTATGTTTTAAACATTCATCTTTGGGACTGTCACTTATAGTCAACCAAACCAGTTCTTCATAATCAGAACTGTCAGACACAGTTATCCATGTATCAATAACATAGTATCAGTCCCTCAGTATTTAGTAATACAATATTAGTTTTTACTCATCAGTGACGTATATGTTAATGTCAGTAGACTCAGTATTCAGAACTTAGTATCCAGTCCTATCATGATCTCAGTTACAGTTATGTATGCATGTATGTATTCTTACATTCATGTTAGTCAGTCAGTTAGTATTGTTTATGCATATGAACCTATTGCATTCAACCTACTCATGAATCAACATCTAACATACCCTGCTTGAAGAATTTATGAAGTTTTTGGTGGGTTTTTTGAGAATTAACCTTGAATGTTGAAGAGCTAGGGTTTTTTCATGAGAGGATAAAGGTGAATAATGATGTATCTATGCTATTTAGGGCTGAAATTATGTATTTAGGACAGTTTTGATGTAAGACAAAAGACTTTATTGTCTTCTAATATGTGGAATCAAAAGCAAAAAAATTTAGGAGAGTGCTATGGATCATGCGTCGCATGCTTTGGAGCTCCAGAATAGAGCGTGCGTTGTATGCTCTATTGCATTCTCCCTAGGGGTTGACTGGAGTGTGTGTCACACGCTAATCCTTACGCTTGTATAAAAATTTTGAAACTCACTCATGATGTACCTTTGACAACCCTGATCATGAATCAATTTTAAAATCGACATTCTAAGGTTGAGAAGGTCGGGAATGAAATCATCAAAGTTTAGGAATTTTTGAAATGACTAAGTCTTAAAACTTAGTTCTACTTTAGGTTTTAAGTGTCTTAAGTAAGCACTAAGAGCTGAATTAAGCTAAAAATACACAGGGTATTACAATGTTTATCTAAAGAAGCTCAACATTTACAAAATGGTTACTGCCAAAAAAAGTCTTAGTTGACCAAAGTCCTCAAATTTAAAAAGCCTAAACAAAGACATACTCTATGCATGAATTTGATTCAAATGATTTCAAAATCATAACAAGCATTCATAAATGGTTAGAGGAATGAATGAGATTTCTAGCCTTTAACTACTTTCATATGTTTAAAACTTTTGTAATTTAAGAACTTATTATGCTTATCTTTTATTTGTTATAAT
>NW_025833640.1:0-1423 GCF_002878395.1 Capsicum annuum | reverse complement strand
TTCCTTCTACTTCTTCATTAGACAGCAACTCCCATCCCCTCTCCTTCCTCCCCCCCCTCCTTCTTCTTCTTCACATAAAAGCACCACTTTTTCTATTTCTTTCATCATTACCACAAACTTTTTCAATGATTTTTTTTGTTCATCAAATGCAAAATTAACTTGAATTAGCTTGAGCAAATCCATCAATGAACTAAATACAAGTACATGATCACAAAAACACATCAATACACAAAATCTCAAATCCAAATTCTTTCTCATTAACCAAAATTCAAAATTCCAAAATTCCTAAATTTTCAATTTCTTACTCAAAAATGTCCACAGAAATGACATAAACAGTTCGAAATTCGAAAATGGCATAGATGATATTCGCATGACATGAAATTCTTGGCCAAGAATCGAACTTGTTCATCGATCTTGAATTCTTTTTGATTGTCGAAAAATAAAATTTTGGATTAATTAGGACTTGATAGGAAAGGAATTACGAAGAAACGGGGTGGGGGTACGAAGAGGATGAAGAAATGGAGTGTTGGGGGTGGGGTGGGGGGAATTTAATTCATTTGAAAGTTGTTAAGGGGGTAAATAAACAGAAGTTAAGTTTAAGTGCTAAAGTGAGTTGTGACGACAAGTTCAGAGGGAAAAAAATGTCTTTTCTCTAATTTATTCATGATAGTAGGTTGGTTGTCATGTATCATGACCATAATTAATTCATGATACATAATTTAACTCATGATACATAATCTCACGCATAAGTTTCTTCGAATATATTACTTTTTAGATGCATAATTCTTTAGATACACTATTTTCAGGGTATATACAAAATATGAAATGAAATGTAATTAAATCAAAGATATAGATTATTATGTAGATATGGTAAGATTATTATAACTGTGATATAATTTTTCCTATAAAAATGAGTTACAATCAAGAATGGGTCTTGAAAATAATGACAGATTATCATTATTGTAAATTATATTTTTTTTAGATATGTTATTTTTGATAAACATTTGAATGAAATTTGTTTATGATATATGGAGCTTATTATGTTTTAAAATCGAGCTTGTTTGAAGTCGATTTGGGTGTTGAATCATTTGTTGAATTGTTAAAATTCGAAGAACAAAAAAAAAATTGACAAGAAAAATTCAGACACATATAACTAAATTTTAGCCAATTCTTGCGGATATTTCAATCATACATTATTACTCCCTTGATTCTTACGTATATTTCTATCATATATATTTCTCACATTTAATTTACATAACAACTATATCTACGATGTTGATCCCAAGCTCGATACGAACGACTACAACAAAATTTTCCTCTATGATATCTTGGCTTATTATTTTAAGAGAATGATGTGATATATAGAAGAGATGATTCTCATTGAATTAAGACAAATGGTTGAAATAGAGAAGTGTTATGTACC
>NW_025833639.1:0-4857 GCF_002878395.1 Capsicum annuum | reverse complement strand
ATTCACGCCTCCCTAGTTTCACCAATAACATGGTGGATTCAATTATAGGTTGAATCTATTTTAAAGTACTCACTTAATAAGGTTTGACTAAATTAATTAATGTTTATTGAGGTCCGGTTTTTGCACGGATCCCGCACATAAGAAAAGTTTTATTGCACCGAGCTATCCTTTTTAATGCTTATTAAATATCTGATCTTTCTCTCTCTCTCTGTTTAAGAAAGGCTTTCTCTTGTCACACGCCTTTTTTAACAAAAAAATTAAAAGAGTTTTTATTATTAAGTGTCAAAAAATGAAAGTTTGTTTCATAAAGTATATTTAACAATCAAAACTAAGAGTCGCCACTTGGCATAAATCTGGTGTGCCAAGTCACCTTTGAAAATCCCTTTTCAAAATGATTTTGACTCTTTAAAACTGGTTTGCGAATAGATATTCTGACTAAGGAATTCTATTTACTGAGGGGAAGGTGTTAGGCATCCCTCGATCCCGTGGTTCTACCATGGTCGCTTGGTGGAGCATATCGGCTAATTTGACACTATGAATGTGTAAACCACACAAAACATACAAAAACAATCAATCAAACAAATCAAACAAAGTTCAAAACCAAAGTAATGTCCAGTCTGAGTTATACATTCCCAAAAATAGAAAAATACGGAAGTGTAAATCCTATTCTAAACTAATCCTAGACTAAGCTCCAATGCTTTACCCGATGCCTCAACCTCCTTTGCGTACATGATATGTCAGGACATTCCCCTGTGAATAAATACAAATGAACTCGGGGTATTCCCTAGCTAAATTAATGCATTTTCCAAATGCGAGAAAAACAGAATCATTCAACAAAACTTTCCAAACATTCAACAATCCACAATCGTCCGTTTTCTACAATTTGTCTACACAAACTTAGTATTTGCCTACCCATTTAATGATCTAAAATATGATACTATCGATTTCAATAATTACCCTTCATTTTTAAATCGACAAATCAATCAATGATGCAATAGGCCAATATTCAACTTTTATTGACTTTCAATTCCTTCCCCCAAATAGCTTTTCAACAGAAATTTCTTATACGAGAAATGGTTATCCAACCAATACCGAGTTCATACCACAATCCGTTATCCATAACAAGTAAAATCTACATCAATAAAATCACCCAATCATCATCATCCAACACACAATCATAAAATCAATTTCATAACTTTAAGATGAAATAAAGGGAGAGTTGAAGAATTGGACCTTAATTGTCTATTTCAATATATCGAAGATAGAACCGCGCCCGAAAAACCTCTATTCGAACCTCAATAATTACCAAACCAACTTCAATTTACCCTTTTGCTCTATTTTTTAGCCAACCCGAACCAAAAATCACGAAGTAAAGAGAAACCCGCAGGCAATTTTGGCACCCTGCAACTGTTTGGCCGAAGAACTGGACCGGGGGTCAGTTTTTTTGGTTGATATATTTAGTATCTTCCAGGGAATTTTGGACTGAAAACGAAGACTCTTAGCTACGCCAGGGCTCTGTCAAGCTCAGCAACAGCCGGAATCGAAAAAGTGGTTGCAGCGATAAAATTTTCTGGTGAAAACTCGTTAAAAATTCCTCTCTCGCACATTTTATCTTTGTTTCTTTATCACATGATATCGAATATCTCTCTCTCATCTCTCAATCTCTCAGTTCCCTTCTCCAATCTCTCGTTCTTTCTCTCTTAACTCTCTTCCACTTTATTATTTCCCCCATTTGTGTGTTGTGAGTGTGTATGGGTATGAATCGATAGGTATGTGTTAGTGTGATAGAAAGTGTGTGTGTGATGAGTGAATTTTTTTTCTTTGGAAACTCCAAGAAAATCCGTAGCCACTACACCCTCTGCCGCCCTTCAGGTGAGCACTCTGTGGTGAGCACTGTGTGCACATTGGGTAAACCCTTACTGTGCAATAGCTCACAAATCATATAGGAGATGTAAACTGCACTAGATAAACCCCATGCACCGAGCTCGATTGATAAGGCATTAGGGGTGGATCGAACCTGCAACCTCCGCTATAGGAAGTACCCCTCAAACCAACTCAACCACCCCCTTGGGGGCAAGTAATGAGTGATGAGTGAGTTATAGTGAGTTTTTCTGTTTGTTTCTTGAGGTGGTGTGTGATATATGAGGATAAAAAAAATGGAGCAATAGCTTGGTGGTGGTGACCACTGTGTGCGCACTGGGTAAACCCCTCACTGTGCAATAGTTTGCAAACCATACAGGAGATGTAAACCGCACTAGATAATCCCCGTGCGACGAGCTTGATTGAGAAGGCATTAGGGGTGGATCAAACCCGCGACCTCCGCTATGGGAAGTCCCTCTCAAACCAACTCAACCACCCCCTTGGGGGCAAGTGATAAGTGAATTATAGTGAGCTTTTCTGTGTGTTTCTTGAGGTGGTGTGTGATCTGTGAGGATAAAAAAATGGAGCTCCTGGTGGTGAGTGTGTGCGTATTGTATTTTAATGTTGGTGAATTATGGGTGGGGCCCGTGAGGGAGTGTGTGAGGAGGGTGTGAGGCATGTGTTAGTATGTTCTGAGCGTGAAGATTGTGAGGATGAGTGTGTATTTTATGTGGGTCTCACATATGAGTGTATTTTATGTGTCTTTTGTGAAGAAAAATTGTAAAAATGGAGGAGTGATGTGTGTATTGCTGCGTGGGTCCCGCATATGTATATGTTGTGTGGATAGGGTGCATGGGTAAAAGGTGTATGGGGTGTATGGTAAGGTGAATTAAAATAGAAAAAATATTTTTGGAAAGGGACAAAATTACGTGTCTACATCATGCACCCTTTGGATATAAACACAAAGTGTTTTAATACAAAAAAGTAGACATTATTCAACCGAGTTCAAAAGAATAAAACAGAAGGAAGGAATGTGACTGGTTCTTGATTTTGGACATCCTACTTACCCAGATTATGAGGAATCGACTCACAAGCATCTGAAAGAGTTAGAAAGGAAGGTACTATACCGAGTTGGAGAGTTGAGTGAGGTCCTATTGAGGTTTTGATCCACGACTCTACCATTACATTAAAGATAAAAATTACAAGTTAAAAAGATAAATGAAATTACTAAAGTCCTATCTATGTAGCTTCTTTGGGGCTATTGACATGAGGTTCTGATGCTTTCAAAATGTACAAAAGATATGACCTTTGTCACAACCCTTTTTTTCACTCCCAAAAAGAATTGATTTTTAAGTTTCGAAAGGGTTTTATTATTAAAGTGACAAAAGATGAAAATTGTTTTGAAAAAGGATTTATTAGTTTCAAAACTCAGAGTAGCCACTTGGCATAAATCAGGTGAGCCAAGTCACCCGTGGATATCCTTTTTTAAAGAGGTTCTGTTGATCGAGGGAAAGGTTTTAGGCACCCCTCGATCCCGTGGTTCGACCACAGTCGCTTGGTGGAGTATATCGGCTAATTTGGACACTGTGAATGTATAAAACACACCAAACATAAATAAAACTATCAATCAAGCAAACAAATCCAAAAACAATGTCCAGTCCAATTATACTGTCCAAAATAGAAAAAGAATGTGAAAATGTAAATCCTATTCTACCCTACACTAATTTTATACTACGCTCCCATACTACCCTTTGCCTCGGGCCTTCATCACGGATGTCCTCCAAATACAAAATACTTCGGGGCATTCCCCGATGAATAAATACAAGTGATCGCGGGGCATTTCCCGATTAAATGAATACATTTCCAAATGCAAGAACTAAAACCAAACTGTTCAACTCAAATTCCACATTCAAACAATCAACAAGAAAACTTATTCCTAAATTTTTGCCTACCCGAACCAACATTCACCTATCCATTTCAACATATCATAATTTTATCACATTCCAACAATATTCCTGCTCATTACGAATTAAACAAAACAACAATAAACCAAAGCTAATCTAAATTCAACTTTTTTATCAATTTCTCAATTTCATCCCCAAATCCATTTTTAACCACATTATTAAACCGGTTCGACTATCAAATCACTTTTCAAAATCCAAAACCAACAACACATACCCCAACGAAGATTCAAACATTTAAGCATACCAATCATTCATATCCACAACAACAATTAACATTTTGCTCAAAATATTCAAAACCGCACCACAAAATCATGATATTAACCAACTTCAATATAATAAAAAAGTAGAGTTGAGAGATGGACCATTGAAGAATCGATTTCATTGATAATAAAATCAAGAAAGACTGGACTATAGAATTCTTAATAGGACCTCAACAATGACGAACTCCAACTCCGTATTGAAAAATTTGAGACATAAAACTGAAGCTCCGTAAATCCAATCAGACCCCAAAACTGACACTGTTCACGTACTATTCACGGTAGAGTTCACAACACTGTTCACAACACTTTTCAAGGCACTGTTCACGGCACTGCTCAGGATACTGTTTCTCTCTCAATTTTTTTCTCTCGCGCGCGATTCTCTCTTCTCTCCCTCATTTTTTTATTCTTGTAAGGAAGATTATTTGATGATTGTTGCTATTTTGGAGAAGATGATGATGAAAGAATGAGCCTCCCCCTTTTTACCTTTTAGAATTTTCCTTTTTTATTTTTTATTTGATTTTTTTCTTTTTCTTTATTTATTATCCTATGTAGAAGCATATAATTGGTGGCTTGTGGGAATAACTGTGTGGCATGTGGAAAAGTTAGTGTGGCATGTGGAAAGATGAGGGTGGCGTGTGGAAAAATGAGTAGGGCGTGTGCCTTTTGCATGTATCCAATGAAAATAGAAAGTGAGGTGTTGAGGTGGCATAGTGAGGTGGCAAATATGCTATGCATATAGTTATTATTTTTTTTTTTTTGGGGGGGGGGGGGGG
>NW_025833638.1:0-1435 GCF_002878395.1 Capsicum annuum | reverse complement strand
CTCATGCTGCTATTCTGTGGCCCTTACACACTAAATATCAGTGCAATGCAAAGACAGAGGCTTTGCAATTTTTCTTTTTTCGATGCTTGATGATGCCTTAGAAGTATCTTTCCTTCTTCTCTTAGCCGCCTTGATCTCTAGTGGAGTGTATGGATATGAAATTCTCTTTTGATGGAATAACACCCCTCTTAGATGTCATTTCCTTTACTGAAGCAGTTAGTACATTAATAGATTTAATCACTCCATCGTGTTTCGCCTTGCAGTCTTGATATTTGCATGCAAAACATTTGCTAGATGCGGTAAAATATGTACAACCAGTATGATCATAATCATAATGGCTTGTTGTTTCAAAAGCGGTAAAAGGAGCATCATTATTGTTTGCACTACCACTACCATCATCAACAACAACAAGCCCACCCTCCAAAATTGTTTTTCTTATGATGGTTGTTGCTCCAAACAATTCCATTTTTATTCTATCAATGACCTTAGGGTCTGGTAAAGTTTGCACAGACCGTAAAGTAAAGAAAATGACATATTCAACTCTCGGTTGGTTGGAACAAGCCACGGATGGACAATCTAAAATAAATCGGTACATATATTAGAATGATGATGAAATTATTTAAAATAATCATTAATTAAAATAAAAATTTGATTAGAATTGGACTCACTGCTTCCTTGGGGGATTGAAAAGATCAAAAAATTTGTATTTTTATCAGTTTTGGCTGACAACCATCTCAAATTTCTTGGATAGGAAACTTCTTCCTGGTAGTTCACTTGTTGTCTCAAATAAGGAATAGTTTCAAATGCCCAAGCCTATAACATAATGTCAATAAATCAAAAGCATTATTAAATAAAAAAATGATGAATCATATCATGATAAAAGAAATATTTACCAAGAAGGCCCATGAAAAGCCATATAAGTTGACTATCTTTGGCATTAATGGAGTCAACAAATATTGGACAGTCATTTTGAAGCTTTCATAACCCCAAGGATGGCTGTTAAATGCCTCAAAATCCTCACAAAGATTTATTAAATTGAGGCATATGTTGTTGTTAACGTCTCTCGCCCAAAGAATATTATGTACAAACCAAACCAAGCACAATGATTTATTGTGCTTCTTTGAGAGTCTTTTACCTTTCAACGCTTCTATCAAATTTTTATTTTTGAAGCTTGGACCAACAATGGACATCAGGTCCTCACAATCACTCGACTTGGCTTTGCCTTTTTTAGGTGTGTGGGGTGCTTTCTTTTGGGTCAGAGTAGGTATAACTTGAGAAGGAAAATAAGGATAACATTTTAGTCCGGTAACTATGGCAAACTCCTTCTAACAAAAATATATAGTCATGCCACAGTAATTTATCAACATCTCATCCATCTTGTCTTTATTTTCATACATTAACCTACGTTTGAGAATATCGTATACCATTTTCATCT
>NW_025833637.1:0-2621 GCF_002878395.1 Capsicum annuum | reverse complement strand
TTTTTTTTTTTTTTAATATTTTTGACCGGTTTTTTAATCGGGTTTGACCGGGTTTAGGTGGTTTTGACCTAGTTGGGTTAAGTGGGCCGGGTTAGGGTGATTTTTGATTTTTTTACTGTTGGGCCCGGCCCACTTAGACCCCAACCCGGATCGGCCCTCAACCCGGTTAAATAACACGGGCCGGTTCTGGGTTGGCCTGACCCGGCCCACTTGACAGTCATATGTAGAAGTCTCATTTCAAATGACGAGGTCTATTTTTCTCTATCTCACCAAAATAAATTAGACACGACTTAGTCAAATGAAAGAGTGTTGTGGGTATATTTGCTTAATTTATTATTAAATTAATTCCCTATGACATGTAGCTCGTGTAGTCGATGGGATCAATTATAAATGTTTGTGTCAGGGTAAATGTTTTTTCATTGAGAAATTCAGAATCACCTTCTTGATCGTCTAGTCCAGATACGTTATAGAACTCATGATCATTTCCCACAGCCTTTGGAAACTGGGAATCCACGTAATCCATCATTGCCTTCATATGAATTGTTCTCAAATGGCTTTCAGATGTTGAAACAGACTCGTAGGTAAGTTTCCCGAGAAGGCATTCTGCGAGAGATCTATGATTCGAAGCTCGGGAAAAATAGTTTCCATCGTTGAAGGTTGAATGGACCCATGCAATCCATTGGATCTGAGTTCCCAACCACATGGGGAACGTGTCAACGAGATGATTATCTCCCAAGTCAAGAACCTGCAACTCTTTGCAATGGGCCAAAGATCGGGGAATTTATTGCCATGCAAGTTGAGGCTGATGAAAGTTGTTGTAATATTCCCAGAAAGATTGTTGTGGCGCATATCCAAAACCTCGAGGGCAGTGATATTTCCCAAACATTGAGGAATTTCTCTTCTTCCCAAATCAAGAATCCCCAGTGAAGTCAAATTGCAAGGAATTTCTTCACTAAGATTATTTTCTGATATGAAGAAATATGTTGTAGAATTTGGTGGAATAGGTAGCGAACCTTGAAGCAAATTGGACCTCAAATCAATGGTATCTACATACTGAAGAGGAATTGAATCAACACTTGTCAGCATGTTGTGGGATAAACAGAGACTGCGCAGTGAGAACATCCAGTTAGACCATGCCCAACCAGGAATTCTTCCTTCAATCTTATTATGCCCATGTTATGTTTAGGATCAAATAGTTCAAAAGTTGGTTGTGGGAATTAAGAAAAAAGTATGTAATTAAGGTATGGAAGTTGGTTGTGGGAATTAAGGAACATAATAGTTAGACTAGTCCAAGTTACTGCGAACTATTGATAAGATCTGTGTGTTTCATAATACAAGCACGGAGGGCTAGACCGTACCTTACCAATCCTAACAAGGTAATGAAAAATACAAGAGCTAGAGAGAATTAGGTATTCTATGATCGTCACAGAGTTTGTAATATACTTTATAATGATATTACAAATGAGGATGCTTAAATAATGCAAAATTATAAAAATCAAAACGAAAGTGGAATTATCAACCTCAAACTTGCTTTTATATAAAAGCGTAAGTAAAGATTTTCCAAGTCCTAGCACAATTCTTGCCATGAAAATTTTAAATGAAATCTACCATATTAGATTTCCATGGAGTGTTCCTCAAAATATCTTTTATCATGCAACTAATAATATAAATGCAGTTCTTTGATTTTTCAAGTAATTCCAGTGACTCTTGTTGTGAAAATTTCAATGAAAGCTACCAAACAGACAACTCCATTTCACTTTGAATTTTGATACTGAAATAAATCACATATGAATTTTATTATCAGAAGAAAGAGGATAGGGGAAATTAAAGTCAAGTAAGCACTGCTGCCTTTATATCAATCATCAATCAATTCCAAGTTTGATTTAGAAAATGTCAAATGTACTGTTTCTTTACTGTTCATGTCACGACCCCAACTGACGCCCTAACCGTGACAGACATCCTGAATCATTATGGCCCGAGAGACCCCTTAGCATGTAATCATAAGCATAACTTATATGAAATAAAAGTGCGGAAGATAAACTGAAAACGTGATAGTCCCATAATCAAACTTAATACTTAATTCAAAGGCTTCAAAACATTATGGTAAGCCACCAACTCAACTCTTTGCTTTACTTTTGAGCTAGATGGTGTACCCTACAATTCTGAAAAAGTATTGTGAAAGAAAAACATCAACCAAGCACTTTCAGAAATCGAGTTAATATATTTAGAGTCTACTTAGGTTAGCTGATTAAAAAAACTTGATGAGTAAGAAGTGTTGAAAAACACTTTTAGATGCTAAAGATTATGTTTATGAATAGGTAGTTACGCATTTGAATAAAGCGTTCAAACAAATAAACAATAATTAATGTATTTGGTAAAAATGTATTGAATGTTTACAAGCATTTCGTAGTGCGCCCTATAAAATTTCATAAACTATAGGTGCATCTTAAAGTTTGAATAGTTCTGCATACATTCTACGTACCTTTCTTAGACCCTACTTCTAGGTACTTGATTTTTCATTTTAATTTGGATAATCTTTCCTCTAGATGTCCAAGGATCATGACTTCGTCTTTGTGCATTTTGTTGACATATCAAATAACACGGTCTCAACTCATTAGTAT
>NW_025833636.1:0-2671 GCF_002878395.1 Capsicum annuum | reverse complement strand
GTCCGATCGCCCAAATCAGTAGGGTGCCACCTCCAGTGCTACTAGTGGGCAACACCTAAATTTTCTCTATGCTCGTTAATCCTAACAAGATCAGGAAAATTCTTCCTGATGTGGCTACCAATTCGTTATACATCTTTCTTGTGCATGTTTATGCTTTGCTAGATCCAGGAGCTTCTTTGTCATTTGTCACTCCTTATATAGCTGTCGATTTCAAAGTCAATCCCAAAATTCTAGCAGAGCCCTTTTTAGTTTCTACCCTAGTGGGTAAAACTATCATAGCTCGACGGGTATACAGGAACTTCCCGGTTATGATATTTCAGAAAGTCACTTTAGCAAACTTGGTCGAATTAGAGATGACTGATTTTGATGTCATTCTCAGCATGGATTAGCTTCATTCCTGCTATGCCACAGTCGACTATAGAAATAGAATAGTCCAGTTTTAGTTCTTGAATGAACCTATCCTAGAGTGGTAGGGTAGTGTATCCACTTTCAGAAGTCAGCTTGTTTCCTACCTTTGGGCATGAAAAATAATATCTAATGGATGTGTCTATCATCTTGTTCGAGTTAGGGACACTATTTTCGAAACTCCCAGTCTTGAATCAGTCCCAGTCATGAACGAATATTCAGATATCTTTCCCAAAGATCTTCCAGGAATTTCTCCCAAAAGGGAAATAGACTTCGACATTGATCTTCTTCCAAATACTCAACCTATATCCATTTTACCATAAAAATGTCACCATCAAAACTTAGAGAATTAAGAGAACAGTTGAAGGATCTCTTAGATAAGGGATTCATCAGGCCCAGTGTGTCCTCGTAGGGTGCTCCAGTATTATTCATGCCCAAGAAAAATGGTTCTCTCAGAATGTGTATAGACTACCGTTAACTTAATAAGGTCACGGTAAAGAACAAGTATCCTCTTCCCAGAATTGATGACTTATTTAACCAACTTCAGGGTGCCAGCTATTTTTCTAAGATAGACCTCAGATCCGGCTACCATCAGCTCAGAGTCAGAGAGTGTGACATTTCAAAAATAGCTTTCCGTACTCAGTATGGTCACTTTGAATTCTTAGTTATGTCCTTTGGTCTTACCAATGCCCCAGCAACTTTCATGGACTTGATGAACTGTGTGTTCAAGCAGTACATAGACATATTTATCATAGTCTTCATAGATGATATTCTGGTCTATTCCCGCAGTGAGCGTGATAATGCAGACCATCTCATAACAGTATTTCATACTTTCGAGATCATCAGTTATTCGCCAAATTCAGCAAGTGCGAATTTTGGCTAAGTTCAGTAGCATTCCTTTGTTATATCATTTCTGGTGATGGCATTAGAGTAGATCCTTAAAAGACTAAAGCAGTAAGAAACTGGCCTTTCCATGTCTCTCCATCAGATACTAGGAGTTTCTTGGGTTTGGCTGGCTATTTTAGATGGTTTGTTAAAGGATTTTTTTCTATTGCATCCCCTATGTCCAGATTGACTCAGAAGAAAGTCAAGTATTAGTGTTTAGATCATTGGAAGAAGAGTTTTCAGGAGTTGAAGAGTTGACTCACTTTAGCTCCAGTCCTATCCCTTCCGGATGGCTCAGATGGGTTCATTGTGTACTGTGATGCATCCAAAGTAGGTTTGGGTTGTGTCCTCATGCAGTATGGTAAGGTCATAGCCTACGCCTCCAGATAGCTTAAACCCCATAAGAGGAATTATCATACTCATGATCTTGAGTTAGCAGCCATAGTATTTTCCTTAAACATATGGAGGCATTATCTATACGGTGTTCATGTAGATGTGTTCACAGATCATAAGAGCCTACAATATATCTTTTCTTTGAAAGATCTCAATCTTCGTCAGAGAAGGTGGTTAGAGCTCTTGAAATATTATGACATGAGTGTCCTTTATCATCCGGGCAAGGCCAACATTATGGTCCGCCCTCAGTAGACTTTCTATGGATAGTGTTGCTCATGTTGAGGACAGTAAGAAGAAGTTAGCTCAAGAAGTCCATCAGCTTTCCAGACTAGGCATTTGCTTAGTCGATACAGAAGAGGGTGATGTATGGGTTCAGAGTAGTTCAGAATAATCTCTAGTTTCCAAGGTAAAAGAAAAGCAAGATAGAGATCCCAGGTTAGTCAAGTTAAAAAAGTCAGTCAAGGATAAAAAAGTGGAGGTTTTTTCCCAAGGGGGAGATGGTGTCCTTCGTTGTCAGGGTCATTTCTGTGTTCCAGCTGTAGATGACTTGAGATAGCGAATTTTTATAGAAGTGCATGGCGTGTGCTACTCTATTCATCTAGGGGCCACAAAGATGTACCGTGACTTATAGGAGATCTATTGGTAGAATGGGATAAAGAGAGACGTTGCAGAGTTTGTGGCTAAGTGCTTTACATATCAGCAGGTTAAGATAGAGATCAAAAGCCTAGTAGTCCTATGTAGGCGTTCAGTATTCCTACTTGGAAGTGGGAAGAAGTAAATATTGGCTTTATGATAGTTTGCCTCGTACCCGTCATCAACATGATTCGATTTGGATCATTGTAGATAGGATAACCAAATCAGATCATTTCCTTCCAGTTCATATCTTTTATTCATCTGAGGATTACGCCAAACTCTACATCAGGGAGTTGGTCAGATTGCATGGTGTTTCGCTATCTATTATCTCTTACAGAGGTACCCAGTTCACCTC
>NW_025833635.1:0-1524 GCF_002878395.1 Capsicum annuum | reverse complement strand
GACTGTTTTGATAGTCTGAAGTAGATCAACCATAATATTTTCCTCCGGTATCCAAATTGGATGAAACTAATTTCATTAAAAAGAGGACTCTCATATATTTCCATTGATATATAGTATCTCACCCAGATCATTATGTACGAGGTTTTATGATCATTTGAAGTTGACCCAAAATTCACTTTTGATAGGGTGAAGTAGATCGACCATAACGTTTTGCTCCGATAGACAAATTGGATGAAACCAATTTCATTGGAAAGAGGACTCGCAGAGATTTCTGTTGATATATAGTATATCACCTAGATCATTATGTAAAAGGATTTATGATCATTTAAAGTTGGAGCAAAAATACGCCAGGCCTCAGTACTTTTTCCTGCACGTTCTACTGTTCACTACTATTCATGGTTCGATCGAAATGTTCATAGCTCGTCGCTCGGGTGTCCGTTTTGGATGATACACATATCATTGGAAAGCTTATTAGATACTCTACGCAATGATGGGTCATAATCTATGACATTCCACACGAAAAATTTATAATTCATTCTAGAAAATAGAACCCAACACATTTACGCACAAAATTTCAATGAAAAATTTCCTGGGGTATTACAGTTACAGCTTAGGAATGCTCTTGTCGTATGGAGGACAGTATTTTACCTTAATATACTACTTAGGATATGAAAGGGGAGGGCATGGAGGGTACAAGTCCTGACCTAGGGTACAACTCAAGTAACCGTATCCACTCCAGAGGCATCAAAAGTTGATGTTTTCTCAATTGTTCCATGGTCTAGGTGCTTCAACTCTCTTCCACTTTGATAGGTAAGTAAAGATACAAGTTATCACCTTAACATACACCAAAGAAATCTTTACACCTGTTAGAAGCAACACACTATAAGGATGCAACAAAACACATATCATGATTACGACTAATCAACCAAAAATTTTGCAAGGACATATTCCTGGCTGTTTCTGTCTCCCTACAATAGATAGATACCACACAAACCCTTATAGACCCTTTTATCCACAATAGATTTACCTACCGGGCTAGACCCAAAAAAGGGATTAGGAATACACTTGGGACCAAAATGAAGAGCCACATAAGAGATCACATAAGAATATACCTCGAATCAAGTAAGCAATACACGTCATGAGAGAAGAGTTGTAGTGTACCAGTGACAACATCAGGAGATGCCTTAGATTCCTGATAGGTGGTAAGAGCATACAGACAATTTCGATGAGTGCTGAAGCCAGAAGTAGCACCCTTTGGTACTGGAGCTGAAGAAGTAGCCACAAGGACATTATTAGCCTAAGTAGAAATATTACATGAAGGACAGTTCCTCTAAATATGTCTAGGATGGCCACATCTAAAGCACTTATTTCTCCCCTAATCACAAAAACCATGGTGCAGCTATCCATAAAATCTATAAAAAAGATATGATAGAGTTAATTCAGCCTCACTGGCATGAGATTGGGTACCTTGTCCCTTAACCCACTGCTACTCTGGAAGAGACGATCACCGGACATCTTAGGATA
>NW_025833634.1:0-3318 GCF_002878395.1 Capsicum annuum | reverse complement strand
TCACATGTTTCACCAGATATATTTTACTCTCTTATGATTATGATGATTTTAATTCGAGCTAAGTGAGTCATTTATATCAGCATGTATAATTTTATAAATTGTGATGATATTAAGATATTATTTTCTATATGTATTGCACCCCTATATGCTTGGTACGTTTCCATGGTACTAACCCATATATTTGTATGTGGGCTACATTTTCTCAAAATATAGGTACATGGTATAGTGTACATCTTCAGATCCAATCAATTCGCAGCATCCAATCAGCAGGTGATGAGTCCTTTCAATTCAAGGGCTTGAGTTAGTTATACAGTTTGAGAAGTGCTGTATTTTGTTTATCCAGCCATATTTAGTTGGGATAGTCGGGAGTCATGACCCAGCTACCTATAGTCAGTACTAGTAGAGGCTTCATAGACAGTCAGTAGAAGTTGATATATTCAATTTTAGTTTTGGTTTTAAAAGTAGAGTTGTAATTTTGTAAATTTAGTTTTGTATTTATCATATTCAGAAAAGAGTTATTTTTCGCAGATTTGTATAGATTTATACTTTTTGATCAGCTGCTTTTGAGTTATGCTAGTGAAGGGTTAGCTTGGGGTCACTTGTGATCCTAAGCACTGTGTGATGTCTTGGGACCCGATTTTAGGGCATTATAAACTTGGTATCAGAGCACAAAGTTCAAGTTTCCTAGGGTGTCTATGAAGTCGTGTCTAGTAGAGTCTTGTAAAATGGTACAGAGACGTCTGTACTTTTCTTCGAGAGGCTACAGGGCATTTAGGAAATGTCTCTATTCTTTCAAGTCTTAAATTGTGCTATAGAAAAGTTCTCTAAGAAACTTATACATATTCTCATCTTACTCTAGTCAGGCCATCTCTACCTTATTTCCAAGGTATCAAAAACAGTTGATCTTAATTCTCTATAGATAGTTATGGAATAGTAAGAGAGCTATAAAAGTATCCTATCAGTACTTTTAAGTTTTGAAAAATAAACTACTTTATCAGGCCTGTAGAAATCGTGCACTAAGCCCGAGTCAGATATGCTTTCAAATTTCTCCTTGGAATCCATAATGATAATATATACTTCTCTATCTATGTATTGTTCTTGAGGTAACATGTTCGGCAAGTTCCAATTTCCTCCCCAGTTAATGCTCTTATATTTGTTGGCAGAAGTTTCAGAAGTTTTATAAAGTGGCTTGAGAGGAGCCTTCTAGTGTGGTATAAGTCCTTCAAATTTAAGTTATGCCCTCGTTCTTATGATTTATTTAATTAAGATAGAGTAAGGTGTATTCTTAGATCATTGAATATTGTGTGTCAAGTTTCTATCTCTTTTATTATGTAATCTTGTTATCATTATGTTTGTTAAAAATCAAAGTCTAGTGAAGCCGTGTAAGGCCTATTTTGATTCACTAGCATAGTTTCTTTGTTATTCATATAATTTTATTAATCAAAACACAAAACCAAAGTCTAGTAAAGCCATGTGAGGCCTATTTCGCTTCATTAGCAACTTGTTGTTTATCTTGTTGTTCTGCTGTTAGTTGAAAGTATGGGTTTCTGTGTAGTGATAGAAGTAGTAACGTTTAGTTGAAAGTCTTGTGTTAGTTGAACTTGTGGGTTTAGAAGTGTTGTGGCAAGAATGGTGGTAAGGGCAATTTTTTGAATATGTATAGCTGAATTTTTCCTTATGATTGAATTAGTAATGAAGTGATATACCCCTGTTTGTTAGTTTAGTGAAGTTAGAGAAAGAGATTATTTGTTAAGGTGGATTGTTGTTTGCTTGAAGTATGAAAAGATATATTGATGGTATTTTTTGTGCTAGGAAAGTATAGGTTTTGATGAAAGTACTTGGTAGTTGAGTATTGTTAATTTAGGCTTTCCTAAGATTTCAAGAGGAAGTTTAGATGGGTAAATAGTAATTATGTGAAGAAGGAGGATGTGTTAACAGATTATGAATAAGATAGGCCATATGATTATGATCGATTGTCATTGTGTGCTAGTTTTTCTTAATGCTATGTTCTATAGTTTTGAAGTGAAAATTGTGTGTGAGATTGGGTTGTAAATCTTGTTTAGATCTAGACATTAAGTTTGAACAGTTGATGGTTTAGTTGTTGATGCTAGTTATATGGAGGTGATCTAGTAGGCCTGAACAGTGTATGCAAGAGTGAAAAATCATGTGTTCATTATTATGTATGGTGTAGAGGTGTGCCCAAGGTGCTATAGGGCTGCATTATTTTTTGAGGATTATTGCATATTGTGTGGTTAGTAGTAATGTTGAGTTGCTAGGTGGATAAAGGCTAGTTAGATATTTTATGTTGTTCTTGATAGCTAAGTTAAGGAGTTATGATTGAAGATGTTGAGTCTTTTTAGTATGATTTTATTCTCATGGTTTGGGAAAAATATAAGTATAGAAGTATGGTCTTGGTAGGCTATGATTATGTGATTAGAGATGTAGATATGATTGTAAATGAGAGTGTAAGTCTTTGATGATGATTATTGAAGCTAGGAATTAAGGATGGCAAATAGATGGGTTGTTCAAGAATTAAGTCGGTAAATTCAAAATTAGTTTATTCTTGTGAGTTTAACATTTATGCGTAGATAATAGAATGATGAAATTATGGCTTAATCTCGAGGATATGGAGTAGACCATCATACTTATAATACAGTCTTTGACCTAACGGGGAGTTGGTTAGTGAAGAACCAAACCGAGTTTTGAGAATTAGATTGTGATACATGTCAATAATGAGTTATGATGAGATAGTGATCCCTTTTTACTCTAGAGTATTCCTTGGATTTTAGTCATTATAACACCAAATCCATCACTTGCTTGACAATCCATGCCACATGCCTATGCTTATACCTATCACGTGTGCTCAAGCCCATTCTCAGCTTCTAGCAAGCATGTAACAGCTTCACTCTATGATTCGAGTTATCTCTTATGAATCTATGAACTCCATTCTTATGTTGAATAGCTCATGATAAGTATAAACTCATGTTTTAGAGTGTGACCAATTTTTAAACCCATGATATTAGTGAAGTTCGCATTATATCGTGCATGTCCTAAGCTTAGATTTCTTTAATGAATCCATGCCTTTGATATTTTATTCCTCAGGCCTAAGATAAGTGTTAATATTATGAAGTGTAGTTTCTGTGCTTCAGGTTCTTATGTGTTAGCCCTTCAGTAACCTCTTCCTATGTTAAGATAGTGGTGATGATAGTGGATAAGAAATGGTTTATATGTGAGAGAGTTGATGACCCTCATTAAGAAAGATTATTTATTCTTTTCTATCTAAGGCTAAAGTGTGAAGTAAGATTGAGGCCAAGTCTT
>NW_025833633.1:0-2383 GCF_002878395.1 Capsicum annuum | reverse complement strand
CCCCAAGGTGTGGCACCTGAGCGAGTACAAGACCAGGTTGATGATGATACTCCAGCTGCAACACCTATTGGTGTACCTACTATTACATTGCCTGCCGAACTTTTGGTAAGAATGTTCAATGTACTAGAGGCACTGGAGCATAATTAGGGTCGTGCTCCAGCTCCTCAGGCAACTTCGCAAATGCAAGCACAAGTTCAGTTGAATGTTGGGACTTCTCAGGCACCTCAACCAATTGATCTTTCAATTGCTGCTGTGGGGAAACCGAAGAATTTTAATAATTTCATGGATCTTAAGCCACCAGAGTTTGATGCTACACCATCTTCTGTTGAGCCTCAAAGATTTTAGATCGCTGTGAGAAGATATTGACCACATTGGGATTAAAGGAGAATTATGGTGTACAATTTACCAGTTTTCTATTCTCAGGATCTCCCGAGGCTTGGTGGACTTCCGTTTTGAGGGGTAGACAACTAGTCTTACCACTAATCACTTGGTCAGATTTTTCATCTATGTTCTTTGACAGATTTATTCCCTTGAGCAAACAAGATGACATGAGGTGCCAGTTTAATGAGTTATGATAGAGATCCATGATAGTCACTGACTATGAGGCTAAGTTTAATGAGTTGTTCAGGTATGTTCCATCTTTAGTTGCAAATCAGAGGGAGAAAGTAAGAAGATTTATGGATGGACTTGAGGCGCATTATAGTGGTCCAGCGATAGGCGATATACGTAATGGGTTCTATTCTGAGGTGTTTGACACTGCTCTTCGTTCGGAGTCCTATTATAAGATGGAAAGGACTAATCGAGCAAACAAAAGGGCATGTATTTCAGGTGTATTTAGTGGTGGTCAATATGGGGGCAATAGTAGTTTTTAGTATGGGTAGTCTAGGCCTACACAGTCAGAGTCCGTGGGATAGTCTTTGAGGAACAATTATTCAGCTAGACAGGGAGAACAACAGATGAAAAGGAAGGGTAACAATTCTTCTCAGTCAAGTCAGCATCCGTGGTGTTCCAAGTATGGTAGAAATCACAGTGGTCGTTGTTACGGAACAAATAGGGCTTGCTATACTTGTGGTGAGCAGAGACATATTGCTAAGTTTTGTCCTAAGGGAGATTCTGGGTCTAGTCAAGCTACTACTCAGATGCAAAGAAATGTTGCAGGAGCACAAACCCAAGCTCAGCCGATTAGAGCTGCTCCATAGGGGGCTTATGGAAAAAATTGACAGGGTGCGCAGGTTACTCAAATAGGGGGTGGACCACCGAGATTCTTCGCTATGGCTAGATAGGATAATGAGGCACCTGATGCAGTAGTCATAGGTATTATATTATTAGTTCTCATGAGGGATATTCTCTGATTGATCTTTGTGCTACGTGTTTGTTTGTATCTCCATCTTTTGCTTTATTCTTAAAAAGAAGAGTTGAGACTCTTATTGTGCTATATATGGATGGCTATAACTTAGTGGGGACATTTTAGCAGTAGCTAAAGTTTATTGATATTGCGTGATATTTGTTTAGTGCAGGGATACCATAGTTGATTTGATTGCCTAGGTTTGACTTTGATGTGATTATGGATATGAATTGATTGACATTTTGTTATGCTTTGATTGATTATACAAAAATTATACCCATCTTTAGTGTGGAAAGGTATGACTCTGTGACTGAAGAAAAGATAATAGTTTATGTAAGGACACGTCAAATGGTTGATCATGGGTGCTTGGATTTTATTTCTACTGTTTGTGATGCGCGAGCAAAAAATATTTTTATCGATAGTGTTCTTATTGTTTGATAATTCTTTGGTGTGTTTTAAGATTATTTGCTCGAGCTCCTAGGTTGTTCATAGATTATCTTATTTTTTCACATGTCCGTGTGAGTTAAGTTTTCCCACTCATTTGACATTTCTTGTATGACTCTTGTCATGTTCGAGGACAAACGTTATTTTAAGTGGGGGAGAATTTAATAATCCAGACTTTGAATGAGGGGTAAGTGGGTAATTTAGCCATTATTATTATTAATTAATATAATTAAAGTAAGTAATTCAAAAGTCAAAACTCATTCACTTACTTTGCTTTTCACAACTTAAAAACTAAAGGAGTAGAATATATAGGGTTTTATTTTTGGTCCCATTATTTTTAGAGAGAGCAAGCAGAAGGCACGTTAAAAAAGCTGGGGAGTGTAGACAACTTTAGAAGGGAGCAAAACAAGTTTTCATAAGAAGTAGGTATGAAATTCTCTCTTGATTCTTTGGCACAAGGATAGTTCATGCATCTTGTTGTGTTTTGAGAAAGCAAAAGATTTAATGAATACTAGTAGTATCCTATTTTTAATTGTATGTTAGTGCGGAAAAAATATTTAAAGATTTCTAATCAATGGTAAAAGCATGTCGTGA
>NW_025833632.1:0-1684 GCF_002878395.1 Capsicum annuum | reverse complement strand
AATGAGATTTGAGAAAATGAAAATTGTGTGAAAAATGATTTGAAAGTATCGGGTATTTATAGAAATATTTTTGGATTTAAAAAAATATTTTAAAGGGATTTTTTAAAAAAAATTAAAAAGGGCTAAGTAGTAGTTTGGACCCAAAAATGGTCATATAGCCGTTGGGCCCAACAGCTACTTGTGGCCCAACGGTCAAAAATCATTTTTAAAAAATAAAAAAGTTTCTATGCCGGGCCGGCCCGGTTAACCGACGGATCTGGACCGATTTTAATTCTGGTCGGATTAATTAGGAAAAATTTTAAAATTGGCCCAGCCCGGGACTCGGGATCCATTAGCCCGGAGGTTGATCGGGCCGGGTCAAATTGGGCCGAGTTGTTTAAGTGGGCCAATTCGGGCCGGGTCAAACCGGCCCAATTGACCCTTAGTATTTTATAAATATATTTTCCTATGTAATACTTTCGTTTTAGTTTTTTCCTTCTAGTAAGATACGTCTAGTTCTCCCTCTGCTTATCTGTCTCGATAGAAAATTAGTCTCTTAATTCGTTGTATTAGGCCCTTTATTGGTGTATTGCTTGTGAATTTACAAACGGACAGTAAGTGTAGAAAAATAGATCAATCAAGAGATTTGGAAGATTCTTCTTTATCCATAGCCTTTCTTATTTTTCGACAATCTGATTTGTTCTTTATCTGTAGATAACACAAGAGCGAATTTATGACCTCGTAAATGGAGAGAAATTTAAACTCAAATATTTCTATTAATATTTTGATTTTCAATACGAATTTTTCAACCGCTCAAACATATATTCATCCTTGTCGCGCTTTGCCCGCCCTATTCATCCGTGCGGTGGCAAGTATAGGCTTATCTACGTGATTCACTATGCTTACCTACGGATATGACCACTATTTTTAATATAGAAATAAGAAAAAATCTACCTTTATTCATAAGATAAGATTACGTACAGTAAATTCTTATGTTTTAAATCTTCCCCAAATTATGTACATAGCAAAAATTTCAGTACACCAAACTCACATAAACTTTGTATGATTAAAAAGTATACTCATAATGAACCTCTCATTTTTTAAGTGGTCAAAAATCAATATTAGAAAGTGTCAATGGAAAAACGGACATAACTAATAAATGGTGGGTATATCATAAATTAAATCATATATGGACAATAGACATTTATTCCTTTTAAAAACTTTGATAAGGAAACATCATTCAACTCTCTAATTGTTATTGTTTTATCATTTTAGTTTTTAATGAAAAATGTTGTTTTCCTTAGCTTCTCGTGATATATATATCATATATTATCATTTATCGTGTTTTGATTATCGCATCATTTAATGGCTGATTATTTTTTTTTTGGTCGACTTTGCATTATTTGCTTGTTAGTTGTAAGTATATTTTCTTCGTTGTTTTCGTCTGTTTTGTACCTGATTTTGCTATACTTGAACCGAGGGTCTTTCCATAACAACCTCTCTACCTCGAGGTACTAATAAGATTTATGTACACTTTACTTTCTTCAGATCTTTCACTCGTAAAATTTCACCGAATATGTTATTACTATTGTTGTAAATTGTAATGAAAGTTGTAGTTTCCAAACTTATGTCGTTGTTGATAGGAATTTAATTCAACTTGATCATAGTTTAGGATGTTGACTTGAAATCGAAAGAGTTCGAGTTG
>NW_025833631.1:0-6313 GCF_002878395.1 Capsicum annuum | reverse complement strand
ATTCCGGAGGAATTATTGCACCTGTTTCAACTGGCTCAACCATACCCCAAATCCTCGTCTGGATCATCATACACTGGCAGGTATTGGTGGATGGGTTGTTGACCTCTGTTTCTTTTTATTCTATCCCTATTAAGTGCGGCTTGGTGCTTTTCTTCATGTTTAGCCCTTTCTTCCCAGCTGCTTGTCGGACAGTTGCTTGCCTAGCAGTTTCCTCAGCCATTAAGCGAGCAGTGACTTGCTCTACAGTTTCCTGAACACCATGCTGAGATGGCCGATTTAATGCTGTTAGGAACCGTATTCCCGGCAATGGTGCTAAAGTTTGATGTCGCCCAAATTACACCTCAAATTTATCAAGAGTTTGCTGCTGTAATTGGGAATTGCTTAAATTAAGGGGGGGGGGGGGGGGGGGGTTGTAACAGTAAGAGAAATAATAATTGTTGCTAGTTAATTGGATTGTGATCAATATGAGACGAGCATTAGGATTGTGTTTCCCATGACTTCATACCTCCATAGACTAGTCGTGCTTATCGGACTATCCTGATGCCTTGCATGCAAAATCTAACACGTTATGTATCACCCAAACGTCTCTCGACCTTGGTTTAGATGAATTTTACTCATCTCCTCTCGGATTCATAGTGTTGCATTACTGACCCTTGTTTTGTGATCTCAGATTAAATATCCTAGTTACGGCTCAAGTTAATTAGATAAAGGTTGGTAGCTTAAATTACTATTGTTATTTCCTTTTCCAATTTCTACCACTCTCTCGAGCAAGTCTAGAATACTGACGAGTTCCTAATGTTGGCCACCGTCAAGAAAGCAATCAAATGTATTATACATGCAAGAACTCGGTCTAGAATGACTTCACACTTAACCTGCTTCGTTAATTCATCATGGTTCCCACAACTTTAGTTATGGGGTTTAGCTACTCAGGATCGTAAGCGTACACGAAGATTTCATAATGAAAGCATAATGTTGAAATTACAAGAATAAGATGAAAAACCAAAATCTCAAATTGATTATAAACCTCAAAACCAATATCAATGACTCCAAGATCAATAATGTATCTCAAAACCTCAGAATAATGTAAAAAGTATATAAAGTGCGTAAAATAATAATAAAACATCAAGTGAGTATTTATAGATACAAAATAAATCCTATCCTAAACTGTGTAGGAAAAGCAGGCCGGCAACGCCTACAACTCGTGGGTCAAACCCACGAGTCGTGACTTGCAATCGTGGAAATCAGGCTTGTCTTCAATCTTCAGAACATGAACATGGTTCACGACTCCAACTCATGTGGTTGAGTTGGAGTCACAGATCCTAGGTTGCCTTCGTGGAAATCGGACTTGGCAATCAGGTTTCAGAACTTGAGTCACGTATCCGTCCACGAGGCGTAGGTCCCCACCCACGAGTCGTGAGTCAATTCGTGGGTTACCAACTCAGCCTGGTTTCATCTTCTTTCTCACGTTTGCTCTGCATCCTGTTTTCTTGCAAAATCAACACAAAAACACATTATATCTAACAAGATGACCTAAGTTCCTGCATAATTTTCTTGTGTTAAACTTCGAAAGTTCCATGAAACCATGGCACATCAGTTCGCCAATCCTATTGAGTTCGCAAACTATTCCTCAACCCAAATTACTAGTGATTGATGATTAACCGGATTAGATTTACTCGTAGTATTCTCCCGAACTACTACTCGCCTATTTAGAATAGCTTGTCGCCTATTTTTTGATGAAGTTCATCTATTAAGAATTCATCGAGTTTATGACATTTAATTGAACAAGGCATCTGGGTATATCCCTATCCTAGCCACAAATTTGTACCCCAAATCTAGGGAATTAGATCAAGTCCTCTTTAATTCTTCTCTGATCTAAGAATATATTTTTCAAGCATATATCTTAGATAGTCGATTGAACCTATCTGTTGGCCAAACAATCAAACAATTAAGCACATAACTAAAGAAGTAGTCACATTTGATAATTCATATTGAGATAGAAATTATCGTCAACCATCTATATTCACGAGTTACCACAACCCCCTGGATTAAAGAAATTAGTTACTGATGAGTCGAGTGAGGAAACAAGAATTAATATTGAAATAAAGAAGAAAAGAAATAAAGTTGGTATAGAATTGCTCCATGCCTTGTTTGCTCCAAAATATGCCCAAGATGTGTTTTCCCGTCAAAAGGGACTATTTATAGAGTATGAGGATGCTATCGTTAGGGAGTGTTGGGATTGCAAAAATTAGGGACTTCCATTGATTGGGCTGAACTTACGCCTGTGAGTTAATCCTTGGGGCTCGCAGAGCTAGTATCAAGAAGAGGACTTGGGATTATTTTGATTGGTTATCATGTGGTTGCGCCTCATATGGGTAAGACTAATGGTCAACAAAGTGGGAGGGGAACCATAGTCTCAAGTTCAAATCTCAGTGGAGACAAAAACGTTAGGTGATCTCTTTTGTTTGTCTAAGCCTTGATGGACACTGGACATAATTACCTGGTACATGTTGCTAGTGGTAGGTTGCTGGTATCCTGTAGAATTAATAGAGGTGTACGCAAGTTGGTCTAGACACTACCGTTATGGAAAAAATATGGTTAAGCATGCCTAGGTGGGTGGAGCAGGAATCCCATCATTTTTGGCTCAGTTTAATGCTTGTTTAGCTGGTGAGGGTCATGAAAGCTGGTTCGTGAATTGTGCCAACTGTTCTGGTGTTGCCTCATCTTCTTTTCTTTTATCCTCCCCTTTTCTCGTGCAACAAATTATCAACGGAAAGACTCAATTGCAATTTACCTAAGAGATCTGGCATTTTCCTTTTAGTATTTGCTCCTTTATCATTCTACTTCTGGACACGAGGAGGAAGAAAACGAGCCCCTAGGAGAAGAGAGGAGAACGAACCTGGAGAAATAAGAAATTTATTCATAAATGATTATTCCGTTCTACAGTTCAGTCAGGCCACCACTTTCTAGATGTTCTAATCGTAGAACTACCTTTTTACCGACTATCTGGGGGCTTTATTTCAACTTCTCTTTGCAACTCTAGTATGAACTCTATGTGCGTGATTTTTGCTTACTGCATACAGGTTTTCAACACTTGGTTTTGAATTTCAGTAGAATGACTCTTTTTTTCTCCCCCTTGGTACGATGTCAGGAATACTTTCCTTCTCAATCTATGAATCAAACTGTTAAGCTGGTCAGAGAGAAACTAAATAAGGTAACAACCATCACTCTTTTGACGTGTGATCTTGGATTTTAGATGTGCTAGTTTATTGTATTTGACAGTTTATTCTTTTCTTTAGATACAATCCAGTGTGGACCATTTAGAAGGTGGACCATCCAAGAGAAAACGTGTTGATAATAGGAGACGGATATAAATTCTGTTTGGGTTTTGGCAAGGGTATATGGTTATGTATTAGCTCCTCCTCCCAATTCTATCTGCAGAATATGTTCTCTTTCCTGTCAAAATCTTTTTATGTTTTCTTTCCAATTCAGAAACATCACTTTGTTTCCTGGAAAATCAGCCTTTTTTTATGCTGAATCTGGCTAATGGTTCTAGTGCATGGTGTCCAGAATCTCCTCTGACGTTTTCGCCAACTTTTTTTTTTTCTTCTCTTTATAAATTAATCTAATCATCATTGATCGACGTTTTCACCAACTAGGTATCAACAATAACACTTTTTCACCAACTAGGTATCAACAATAACGATGCCGCTCTTATTTTTCACCCCCAAGTCTATCCAATTTCCTCTTTGTTTCTTCGGTGTTAGTGCCATGGATTCCATTACTATAACTGATAATCCTATTTATGCAGTTTCAGAATTTTCCAAGCAAGTTAAATATTGGAACCCAGGGCTTATTATCACTGTTCCTGAATTGCTTGATAAGGTCGATGGGTTTTATTTGCCTATTTTGAATTTCTGTCACCAGAAAAGTTCTAATTTGAGTGTTCCAACATTCGCTGAGCTAGTTGATAAAGCAAGGTATGAGAAATGGGATGGGGGATAAAGCAAAGTGATATTGCAGTATTCGGTGTGTTGCCTATGTTTCATGTGTTCGGTCCTACTATTTTGTATGTATTCACAGTTTCAGAGGGGTAATACCGATGTGTCTATAAATAAGTTTGATTTGGGAATGACTATACTAAGAGGTACAGTCTCATGCATTTATGAATTGTCTCAGCTATTCTAGCATTTGGAAAGAATCCTGCGGTGAAGTAAAATTAACTTCACTGAAACCTGTTAGATCTGGTGCTGCATCTTTGGTGAAGGAAGCTGACAGAGGATCAGTAATATCACACTGATTTTCTTTGGAAACAATCAAACTTGTATACCCTACCCCCCCCCCCCCCCCCCCCCCCCCACCCCACCTTGGAGGACTGATTATGAAAGGCCCGTGTATTATTTTTCAGAAAGTATATTCAAATTCTGAGAAATAAAATAACAACGAAATTTCTGAAGTATTCTGTTAAATCCTCTATGAAGTAGAATGTTGCAGAGATTCCAAGTGAAGTGTGACCATAACTCTATGGGTTTGTAACATGTTTCAGTGACCAACAGACATATTTCTGTTATGCTTTAAATAATAAAGAGGAAGATCTTTATTTTAATTGCATGTCTCTTGGATGTTGTTCAGTTTTTATCTGGACATTGCAAAGTTTAGTTCAGAGGAAGCTCCGCTAATAGAGTAAAATGAGTAAAAAGTTACGAATGCCCGAGTTAATTATGATGTCAAATTCTTCATTCTATTTGTCAGAATTTCACTTCAACTATGCTTTTACTTATGTTGAAATCATTTTACCAAGTTATAAGTACTACCAAAACCAAAAAGCTACTTTGTTTTTCCAAGCTTAGGTCAGCTTTTATGGTAATTATTTTAGTACTTTTTTCTATTAGATATTTTAGGGCTCTTTTTTAACTTATTAAAGGAAAAAAATATCATCAACATTATTTCTCCATATATTATCCTCTTTACTCTTTAATTTCAAATATTTTAAAAGTAGTTAAATAATAGTTTCATAAAAACGTGAAAAGATGATTGTGTCTATTGCAAAATTTTTTAATGAAAAGTAAAAGGTTTAAAAATATTTCTAGGACTTTTAATATAGTATATATATATATATATATATAGGAAACAAACTTATCTTAGCCATTAAAGTACCTTGATTAAGAAAACAAACCTTAAGAGAGGTTGAACAAACACTTGAGGGAGAAATATTATCAAAATTTCAATAATATTAAGACAAAAGAACTATATTTTCTGGCAATATAGAACAAAAGGCAGTGAAGAAATAGACAAGCTTGATGCACTCAAGGTGTTTGCTTAAATATAACTCAAGCCAGGTAATTCTCAGGAGCTGAAACATCTAATAAGATGAATTGAACTTCAAATTGTTGAATTTTGTCAGAACTTAAAAATAGCCCACGATAAGCTACTAACCAAGAATCAGAAGAAAAATTTGAAAGTAGAGAAACTCGCTTATGAATTAACTATGAAAGAAGATCAAATTAATTTCAGAATCGTATTATACAAAGCAATCAAATTAAATTTAAAAGCAAAGGAGACTGTTGTCAAGTATGTATATTCTACAAATAATAAGCTTTACTGTGGAATTAGTAGAATCTGTTATTATTGTGTCTTGTTCAGTTAACATACAATAATATCACTATCACGGACATATCATAAAATTTCAAATGTATGTTTAATACAACCTTGTGAATATTATACAACTGGATGCCCACATGACATTTACATATCATAGTGATTGCTGCCTATTTACATTGATACATATATATTTATAAATTCTACAATAGCAAGTGCATTTTTCCTTCCTGCTGTGATCAATCTCTTGAGCATTCATGATCAATACCTGTTAAATTAAATTTAATGATTAAATTAGTTAAAAAGTTCAAAATCTAAATATAAAACACATATTTTTTTCATTGAAAGAATACATATCTTTCCAATCACGATTTACATTTAGGTGTTACCCTTGAAGGATGTACTGGAATTTCATTCAGTACAGAATATGATAAGGCTTCTTTTTTGTTAATATATTCTGTTTTTTTGTTAACATTGGTTTGTCAACAATCCATAATAATTTGGTACACATTTACTATGTCACACAACAATTCAATTTTAAGAAATACTCTTAGCTCTTTAAAAGTTTATTGGACAATAAAAAAATATGTGACACATTCACTATAACCTCAAGATTCTTTCTCATTTCAAATTTACCGGTCCTCTAATTTAAAGATTTTCTATACAATGAAATTCAAGCAAAAGATAACATACTCGGCATAATCCCTTCAAATGGGGT
>NW_025833630.1:0-1424 GCF_002878395.1 Capsicum annuum | reverse complement strand
AACCAATAGTGCAAATTGATTGTAAAACACGTTCTAGATCCAATGGAATCATTGAAACTTTAATTTGACATAATTTCTACTAAATATGGGGCCTATATCTATAGTTTTATTTTTTTAATAATTTGCCCAGTAGCCCAAAATGAGTTCGAAAATGTTGAGACCTGAACCAATGGTCCCCTTAGCCTAAAATCAATGTCTGGAGCTGATGGCAGTATCAAAATTTTTATCCGAGGTCCTATACATGGAGTTTTAGTCTGAGACCAAACCCTAACTAGAGAAAGCTCTAAAATAAAGAAATAAGTGCAAAATCAAAACAAACTGTCCATTAATCAAAACAACAGTTCTGGTAAAGTCATAAATGACTTGTAGCCACTGTGGGAAGGATCAAAACACCCAAACTAAATCCAAATTGATTAAATGACATGGAGGATCATTAAAATTTCCACTATTAAAAGAACTTTTGTCTGCAAAAGTCAATTGATAGAAAGATCACAAAATCTCGAAGTGATGAGGTACTAGGTCCATATGTTTAATACCCCAGAAAATTTTTCATTGAAATTTTGTACGTAAACGTGTTAGGTTTTATCTTCTAGAATGAATTATAAATTTTTCGTGTGCAATGTCTTAGATTATGACCCACCATTGCGTAGAGTATTGAATAAGCTTTCCAATAATATGTGGATCATCTAAAATGGACACCCGAGCGACGAGTTATGAACATTCCGATCGAATCATGAATAGTAATGAAGAGTAAAACGTGCAGGAAAAAGTACTGAGTCCTAGCGTATTTTTGCTCCAACTATAAATGATCATAACTCCTGGTACATAATGATCTGGGTGATCTACTATATATCAACGGAAAGCTCTGCGAGTCCTGTTTCCAATGAAATTAGTTTCATCCAATTTTTCTATCGGATAAAAAAGTTATGGTCGATCTACTTCAACCTATCAAAAGCAAATTTTTGGGTCAACTTCAAATGATCATAACTCCTCGTACATAATAATCTGGGTGAGATACTATATATCAATGAAAATATATGAGAGTCCTCTTTCTAATGAAATTGGTTTTTCTCCAATTTGGATATCGGAGTAAACCGTTATGGTTGATCTACTTTAGACTATCAAAAAAGTCCACCAAAGGACAGATTCTAGAATTATTTCATTTTTAGGGGCGTTTTGGTCATTCCCCCTCACCCAAAATCTATCCAAACCCTATATTAAAGCCTATTAGAAGCATTATATGTTATATTTCATCAAATTCCCTCAAAAAGAAAACCCTAAGCTCCTACATCCAACTTCAAGAACCTCCAAAGTTCACCATTAATTCTGCAAATTTATTCAAGATTCCAAGTTCCTAGTTCAAGAACTCCAAGAACCATCATTCAAAGGCACGATTAATATCTCAAAAATGAGTATCGATCTAA
>NW_025833629.1:0-1321 GCF_002878395.1 Capsicum annuum | reverse complement strand
CTTACAATAATTCCTCTTCCTTTTAGCCTCTCTTCATAACCTTCAGGAAGCTGAGCTTTCCTTTCATCGTCTGCAAATACATCTCCTTTGTCAGCATCTCTGAGGACCCAAATGTGGAGTAGGGATTTCATGAAAGTGTAGGTTTTTAGTTGTGAGAGGGTCGAAACCATGGATACGAAACTTAGCCTGGCGAATATGAGTGGTTGCGCCAACGTAGTGCACTGGGATGTTCTACGAGGTGATGATCCTCGAGAGGTGGAGAAGCTGGTAGAGATGGCCTTGTGCTGGAAGTGGCACCATAACTACAGCCACTTGTGCATCTTGAACACTCATTTGGCCATTGCTTTGTGGTGTGTAATTGTCATCCATTGGGAAATGTTTAGAAATTTTGCAGTTTTATGAGTTTCTTTAGCTTCTGAAGTGTCTTGATTTACATTACATGTTGCTTAGGTGAAAACATAGATGCTCTTATAATGCTTGAATCCATCGACAACTAGAATTTTCTGGTGGGCTGCTAAAAGACGCAATCATTAATGATGTACGCAGAACATGTGTGACAAATAGGATACCTTATCAACAATAAGAAACATATCTCTATGCAGTCACAATCAGTTTATCTTTTATTTTTTCCTTAATTTTCTGCTTGAGTCTTGTGCTAAAGGAGATTCATGATACGAGCCAAATGACCACCATAGCTTCTGATGACATCTTTAGAAGCTAATACATGAAGAATCACGCTTTTGTCGCATTGAGGGCACAAGAACATACATGGAGGGGCAGATTTGAGCGCATCATAGAGCAATCTTGTGTGTGAAAGGTTGCTTGGGAGCATTGAAGACGTGAAGACTCACGGTTTTGGGTACCTTTCATTAAGGGTGTTTTAGGGACTACACTTGTTGATTCCCAAAACCCCATGGCCACCCCTTTCATTAAGGGTAGGGAAGTCATTTTGTCTTCATTTTGTAATAACTATAAGTAGGCTCTTTAGGATTAATTTCATACTTGGTTGATTATTGTTGATGAAGTTGTAACACTTGAAACATTTCTCTCATGCGAGAGTAGCTCCATCCGTAACTAGGGTAGCACAAAGTGTGGACTCACTTGTGTTGCGTTTGTGGCTTGAGATGTTGGTGCTTGAGGAGTTACGTCCCTCTTGTGTCACCGTAAGAAAGTGGTGATTGTGTGTGTAGGTGTTAAGGGTCCTTAGATTTGATATATCTCAGGGTTCTTATGGTTTATACACCCATTTGTCATTCTATCTATCCTTTAATTTATAGCAAATCGTTTATGTTTTGTGCTTCTTTTCTTGTGGCCGTTTTGT
>NW_025833628.1:0-2073 GCF_002878395.1 Capsicum annuum | reverse complement strand
TCAAAATATTTGAAGCATATAAAAGTTTCTGAGAAACTTATCTATAACCTTATATTGCATAAATCTATAATTTGAAAATTATTGAAACTCTTAAAGAGTTTTCAAAAGCAATGGATTATTTGCTGACATGAGAAATATGTCGAAATGAATTGGTTATGAAGTACCATATCTTAGTGCAATTAATGTATCAATGTATCCTGCAAATACTACAAAATCTGATATAGCCCTTTTCGATTAATTTGTTAGTAAGGTATAATTCTGCTCCTACTAGGAGATATCGAAATGGGATCAAACACATGATCTTATTTTATTCTAAAGATTGCAGTCCTGATCTTGTTAATTATATTGATGCTGGGTATTTATTTAACCCGCATAAATTTCTGTCTCAATCATGCAATATGTTGACATGTGGTGATATTGTCATATTTTGGAGATATACAAAACAGTCTATCTAGCACTTCATTAAATCATGCTGAGATAATAGTTATTCATGAAGCAAGTCGAGAATGTGTATGGTTGAGATCCATGATACATCTCATTCGAAAAAAATATGATCTGGAATGCAACAAAGTACCCACTATTTAATATGAAGATAATGCAGCATGCATAACACAATTAAAGGGTGGATTCATAAAGGGAGATAGAACGAAACACATTTCGCCAAAATATTTCTACACACATGAACTCCAAAAGAATGGTGATATCGACGTGCGACAGGTTCGTTCAGTGACAATTTAGCAAACTTATTCACCAAAGAATTGTCGACCTCAACATTTGAGAAGATGATATACGAGATTGGGATGCGACATCTTCGAGATGTTTAGTGATGTTTTAATCAGGTGGAGTAAATACACACTACACTATTTTTTCTTTAGTCAAGGTTTTGTCTCATTGGGTTTTCCTTGATAAGATTTTTAATGAGGCAGTTGAAAAATTAAATGTATATTACAAGATATGAATTATTAGAATTTCTTTTTATTTCGTGTTAGACATTCAAGGGGGAGTGTTAAGAAATACATAATGGTATGAATGTCTTCCACCCTTTTTCTATATTGTACAAAATTTAACATTGTACAATTGTTTGTAGTGTACAAAATTGACCAATTCTAATTGGTTTTAATGTAAGAAAATTTGCCTAGAAAAGGCATGTATTTATTTCATGAATATACAACAATACATAATAAAGAAGATTTGCAATCTATTTATTTGTTTCTTCCGTTATTTTATAACACACTTTATCTACTTTTATTTATTTATATTTGACTTAGCATACCTCATAAAAAAAAAAATTATTCTATCACCCTTATTAGTACAAATAAGTCATATAACGGCAGATATTCAATACGAAATATGATATGAAGTTATTTTTATAGGAAAATTAAAATTTTGTTTAGATATGTTATTGAATTTCTTAAGTTGTATAAACATGAAATCCTCACAAGTTCTACAAATAGATTAAATTTTTCTCAATTTTTATATAATATTATCAAATAATCAAATCATATTTCATATATTGTATATTGTATTTGGAGGATTTGCATTTAATTAAACTGCCACTTATTTCATGCTTGAAAATAAAAAAGTAGAGTTGGAGAACTGTTACTATATCATAAGGTAGTTTGTTTAAATGTCGTGTGCTCTGCTGTATTCGCTGCTATATAAATTTTGGGATCTGCATTTTACTATAAAACTCACCTTCCATAGTCATATTTTATATAATTACTATTTATAGCCGCTGTATTCGGCTTTACAGATAGTATGTATTCATAAGTATGAATACAGTTCCTATTTAGTCGCGCCAAAAATGAAATTCAATATTTTTAAAAAGAAAAAAATCTCAATCACGCTTATCTCGTTGAACTGAATATTTTCTTGCCTAACACTACCATTATTTTTTTTTTATATTTTTTGTGTTTTTTCTTCTTTTTTCTATTTTTTCCTACTTTTATTTTTTTCGTTTCTTTCTTTTTATTTTTTTATTTTTTTCTCTCTTTAATCTCTAAGTTCTATTTCTCTTTCTTCTTTGCTTTTCTTCTTTGATTTTTTTTATTTTCTTTTTTGTACTTATTTTCT
>NW_025833627.1:0-1096 GCF_002878395.1 Capsicum annuum | reverse complement strand
TTGACATAATATCTTGTAGAGCACAACTGAATATACCTTAGTACTATGTTTATTTGCTTATAATATTGTTACAACAATTTATGTCTACTTTTTATGGCAATTAACATCTCATTTTATTAACCAGTGCATCAGTACAAAACTCGAGTTAATAAAACTTGAATGCTCTCTTAGTTATCTACTATAACCACAATCATATATCACGCGCGACTTCAAAGAACTAATATAATCAAAGAGGATAACATTGTTTCGAACTCTATGGCCAAGTAGGATTTCTTCTCATGGATCAGTTCCAACGTTGTTTTGTATTTTGTATTAAAGATTCTAGAGTTCCTCTCACCCCGCAAGTCATGGACCACAACTGCAAGTGCTTTCCCTAGTAATATACCTCGAGGGGCCTTGGATTTACTAGTGTTGAAGATATAGAGAAAGTGAAGAACTAAAAAGGAAAAGCAGAGAAGTCTTGTTTCCTGACTACAATTATAACTTTTTTTAGAGTTAGTTACAGAGAATCTTAACGGCCTACAGAGAATCTTAACGGCTAGCTTAGTTAGTTGGACAACTCACAATGTAGCCTTTATATAGACAAGGTACACAATGACTAATAATCAATACAAGTAGATTCTCTTCTCCCTCATCTTCTTTCTCTCTCAGTTCTCTTTCTTCCTCTCTTCTCCTACAACTATCAAACTCTGTACTTCCTCCATTATTGAATAAATAAGAAGTCTACTGCTATCTTGTATAATTACATGGTATCAAAACCATTACTCACTAGAAAACTAGTAGAGCAAGGTCGATTCTAGTGTATTAAACCAACATCAAGAAGTCTGCAATCAAAGGTTACAAAGCTTTGACAATGGACAATCAAACTGCTCCTGTGAATGTTTCTAAAACAAGCAGAGCTACTCGCAGTTTATTGGATTATAGTCATCCTCTCTTTCTTAGTCCCTCTGATGTAAGCGGAATCTAAATTATATCTTTTCAATTGATAGGAGATGAGAACTTCTCAATCTGGTTTAGATCTATGTGTATAGCTTTACTAGGGAGGAATAAGTTAGGCATGGTTGATGGAACATTCTCTAAAGAGAAGTTCTCAAAT
>NW_025833626.1:0-3495 GCF_002878395.1 Capsicum annuum | reverse complement strand
GTCATGTTATTTCGGACGAAGGTATTAGAGTTGCTCCCCAAAAGACAAAAGTGGTTAGAAATTGGCTAGACCTATCTCGCCATCTGACATTAGAAGTTTCTTGGGTCTAGCAGGCTATTACCATTATTTTGTTGAGGATTTCTCTTCCATTGCATCTCCTATGACCCGATTGACCCAAAAGAAGGTTAAATTTTAGTGGTCTGATTCCTATGAGAAATGTTTTTAGGAGTTGAAGACTCGACTCACTTTAGTCCCTGTGTTGACTTTGTCAGATGGTACTAATGATTTTATTGTGAATTGTGATGCCTCTAGAATTGGTTTGGGTTGTGTGTTAATACAAAGAGGTAAGGTTATAGCCTATGCCTATAGGCAGTTGAAGTCGTATGAAAAGAACTACTCGACCTATGATCTTGAGTTAGCTGCTGTGGTCTTTGCTTTGAAAATTTGGAGACACTATCTTTATGGTGTCTTTGTTGATGTGTTTACCGATCATAAAAGCTTCTAGTATGTGTTTACCTAGAAGGAGTTGAATCTTAGGTAGAAGAGGTGGTTAGAGTTGTTGAAACATTATGATATGAGTGTGTTGTATCACTCGGGCAAGGCAAATATAGTGGCAGATGCCCTTAGCAGATTGTCCATCGATAGTGTTGCGCATATTGAGGAAGGTAAGAGAGAGTTAGCTGGTGATATGCATTGTGTGGCTAGGTTGGATGTTAGATTTCTTAATTCAGTGAAAGGGAGTACGTTGATGCAGAGTAGTTCCGAATCCTCTTTAGTTTCTGAAGTGAAGGAGAAGCAAGGTAGGGATCTTAGTTTGGTCAAGTTGAAGGAGTCAGTTAAGGACGTAAAGGTAGAGGTTTTCTCCCAAAGGGGAGATGGTGTGTTAAGATTGTGTGGTAGGTTATGTATCCCATGTGTTGATGACTTGCGGTAGAGAATTATGGGTGAAGCATATGGCGCACATTTTCTATTCATCCCGACACTACCAAGATGTTCCGCAACTTGCAGGAAATCTATTGGTGAAATAGTATGAATAAGGACATAGTCGAGTTGGTAGCAAAATGTGCAACGTGTCAACAAGTTAAGGTAGAGAACCAAAGATCGGGTGGTGTGATGCAAGAATTTAGTATACCCACTTGGAAGTGGGAGATGATGAATATGAACTTTGTGACTGGGTTGACTCTTTTGTGCCATTATTATGATTCCATTTAGATTGTTGTGGATAGGTTGACTAAGTCCGCATATTTTTTGCCTATGCACGCATTTTATACGGCTGAGAATTATGCTAGATTGTATATCTGGGAGTTGGTCAGGCTGCATGTTGGTACCCAAGTTAGGATAGGGGTACTCAATTTACTTCTCAATTTTGGAGGGCATTTCAATAGGGTCTTGCTACCCAAGTTCTTTTGAGCTCAGCTTTTCACCCATAGATAAATGGTCAGGCTGAGAGGACCATTCAGACCCTAGAGGATATGTTGAGGGCGTGCGCTCTTGATTCTAAAGGTAGTTGGGATGAGCATTTTCCATTGATAGAGTTTGCCTTCAATAATAATTTCCATGCTAGTATTGAGATGGCACCACTTTAGGCCTTGTATGGTAGGAGGTGTAGATCACCCATAGGTTGGTTTGAAGTGGGTAAAGCTGCCGGAATTAGGACCGATGCAGTATTTGAAGCTATGGAGAAAGTTAAGTTGATTAAAGAGAGGTTGAAGATGGCTCAAAGTCGTCAAAAGTCTTATGCTGATGTAGGGAGCAAAGATCTTGAGTTTAAGGTGGGTTATTTGGTGTACTTGAAGATTTCACCCATAAAAGAGGTGAAAGGTTTGGTAAGAAGAGAAAGTGAGTCCTCGTTATGTTGGCCCGTATCGAGTCTTGATCCGTGTTGGTAAAGTGGCCTATGAGGTTGAGTTTCCCTCAAAATTGTTAGCCATTCATCCTATCTTTCATGTCTCCATGCTCAAGAAGCATATTGGTGATTATATTGTGGTTGATCCTTTTGAGTGTGCTGAGATTCCGGATAGTCTTTCCTTCGATGAAATTCCTATTGAGATCCTAGACTTTTATGTCTGTAGGCTGAGGAACAAAGAGGTTCCCTTGGTTAAGGTGTTGTGGCGGAACCAATCTGTTGAAGGTACTACTTGGGAGGCAGAAACAGACATGCGACCCATGTACCAACACCTCTTTTTCGTGGGTTCAGACTAAGCCAAAGGTACTATTCTTCCTTAATTCAGCCCTTCCAGTCTAAAGTTTAGCTATGCATCTATCCTTGTATGAGTTCTTGCATTATACAGAGTATTTATGAGTTTTAAAAGGTGTTGAGCCATTTAGAAATTGTTTTTGCTATGTGTGCTCTATTTTTCCTATGTCCTTCATCTGACTAGCGACATTCGGGGATAAATGTTTCCAAGGGTGAGATATTGTAAGACCCTGCAAAGTTCCCTCATAGTTTGAGCCTTAGAGCGTGTCGAAATGAAGCATAATTTCAACCCTAAAAGATATAGGAGTGACTCCTAAGTAAGTATCATATTAACCATATATAATTTCCCTAATTTCGACTTTCTATCACGTGGGAAATCTGATAAGCTTTCCATCGATATAAGATCTCCTCAAATCCGATATCCAGGTAAGAAGTTATGGCTAATTTAAGATCTAGTCATAAAACTGTGTCATTTTAGTGCTTGGCGCGTCGCAGAAAGGGTCGATTTAACAATTGTCAAATTCCAGAGGAACTCCGCGATATTGGCGTGTTGTGCTGAGGTTTCAGGTCCCAACTAATCAGAAAATACGATGGCTCCGCATCGCTGTGACTTCTAATTTCCCAATTGTCAATTCCAGTGAGCCACCGCGATAACTGGCGTATCGCGGTGACCCCTTAAATTAGGTTCCTAGTTCAATTTTTCCATCTTTGTATAGATGTTAAAAAGGGTATTTTGGACCTTTTCTAAGCCTATAAAACCATGCAAACACCAAATCAAAGTCATCTGCAAGTATACTATGAGTTTTTTCTCATAAAAAACCCTAAGAATCCAAAACCTCTTCCAAGAATCTCAAGAATCCACCATGGATTTTCTAAATTGAGTAAAGATTCAAGGTTCCCAAGTCAAGGGCCTTAAGAACCCTCATTCACGAGTATGAATAGTGTTCCAAAGGTGAGATTTCATCCAAAGCTTCTAATTCAAGGTATGTGGGGTTTTGAACAAGGGTAACCCTTTTACCCTTATGCCCAAAAGCCTTATTTATGTCATGAATTTCCGAAAATTTATGAGGTTTTTACATGAATTTGAATTGGGGGTTTTCACCCATTATTATTGAATGCATTATCTTGATATTTCCCATGAATTAAGAGTCAAATGACATGATTTCTGCATGTTTTAATGAGAATTTACAAATGGGTATAAACCCCATGATTTTACTCCTTGAGAAGCTAATATTTGCAATGTTGAGATATTAAAGCATATGACTATATTGAGATTTTGAGATAAATTGCTGAAATTC
>NW_025833625.1:0-1151 GCF_002878395.1 Capsicum annuum | reverse complement strand
ATACATGATACATATCTTAAATAGTAAAAAATGCAAATAAGTACATATATTACCCTCTAAAATGACATAGAACAATTCAAAGACAAATCCAACACCGTATAAAATGCATATAGCTCTACATATGTATTTACAGAATACATACCTGGTCCATATGTATATTATTGTATTATATGAGTCACCTTTGTATTTCGCAAATACATATGAAGATATATAGTATAGTTATGTTTGTTACTGTTTAAAATGAATATGATATGTATTTCGTAAATACATATCACAGTCATATTTATATTTTTTGTATAGTAATATACATATAGATCAGGCATGTATTCTATAAATACATATGTAGAGTTATATGTATTTTTTTGTTATATAATATATATTATGTAGAAGAAAACATATGCATACTATGTATTTTGTATTATATTTTTGTGAAAAGTACATGTAATATAGATTTATGTTATTATTTTATTCTATAGGTGTTGTGTGATCATATATCTATGGCAAGAGTACTTCCAAGGTTTGCACCACATATAAAATGTCACCCAGTCAATCATATTGAAGAACGTATTGGCAATGTTATCAAAGGAGCAGTGCACAATTTTTTGTCATAAGAATATTTGTGGTGTCTACATGAACAAGAAGAAATGTGTAGTTCAAGTGCAATTAGGCAGATGTATTATGTCACAAATGTATTATAAATTTTTTGGAAGGCATGTGCATGTATTTGTATTTTATATATCTAAATGCATATCTATATGTATTTTTGTACGGTGTTGGATTTGTCTTTGAACTATTCTATGTCATTCTAGATTGTAACATATGTATTTATTTGTATTTTTTACTGTTTAAGATATGTATCATGTATTTTTTGATTAGCTATATGTATATGTATATAGTTGACCTTTTTGTTATAGAGATTTTGTGTCCTATATGTTTATATATACATATGAGTGAGATATTTATTTCTGTAAATACATATGCAGATGCATATGTATGTTTTGTACTATAAATACATATCCAGATCTGTATGGCTATGTATTTTATATATTTTTTAAATATGTATATGTGATATACATATTTATCTTTTCAAAATAAAAGCTAGAGATAGAAGAGTAAAAAAAATAAAAATAAAATAAAAATAGAAAAAAAAA
>NW_025833624.1:0-2872 GCF_002878395.1 Capsicum annuum | reverse complement strand
AATCCTGGAGTGGGAAAAAATGCTATTCATTTGAGATTGTTCCTACTGTCTCTGTCTGTAGAGGCAACTAAGTGGTTGGATGAGCTGACTTCTGATTCCATAACAAACTGGAGGCAATTGAAAGGAGCTTTCTTAGAAAGGTTCTTTCTGACCTCTAGAATGTTATAGTTGAGGGATGAGATCAGTAACTTTAGGAAATTAGCTAATGAAGCTTTGCATGAGACTTGGGCGAGGTTTAAAAAGAAGTTGACTCAATGCCCAAACCATAAGATGAATGATGAACACTTGATGGAAATATTCTATAGAGCCTTGAACTCACTTACAAATCCAATAGTAGATAATGCTGCAGGAGGAGCTTTTATGGAGATCACTTTATTGAGGTTGCAGACATGTAAGAAAGAATGACTAAGACAAGTAGAGCTTGGCATACCAAAGATTCTATAGTAGTAAGTAATATTGGATCTAGGGTAATATTAGCAGAGCAGCATAGGAGAGAAGAGGAGAGTGATCAGGATATAGCTTAAATAAAAACCCAGATGGATCTGCTCACAAAATATTTCCTATCAGGGAATGTAGAAAAGGTAAAAACTGTGGGGTCCCATAGTAAGGGAGCTGAATCAAACACCAAGGAAGAGGCTAATTATTTGCATAACTAGGGGGATTTTTTGGACCGGTGGTCAAGGAAACCAAGGTTGGAATTATCAAGGAGATTGGAAGAATAAAAGTAATAGGAGTGGACTGTATATACCTCCTGGAAGCCGTGATAATGCTGGCATAAATTCAGGAAAAATGTCCATGAAGGACATGATGGAGAAACTATTAATGGGAGTTGAGGCAACTAATTATGGGGTGACTATGATGAAGAGTGACATATCTTCCACGAGTCAACTAGTAAATTCGCACTTAACTTCTATTAAACAATTGGCGTAACAAATGAGCTAATTATCTGCAGTATTCAACCAAAGCTAGAATGGGACTCTACCAAGTGATACAGTTTAGAACCCGAGGACTAATGGATCATTTATGACTATTACCACTAGAAGTGGTAAGATATTATCTAGTCCAAAATTGGAGACATCCTCTCATACTGATGCGGTCAAAATGGATTGGGAGATAATTGATGAATCTTTAGTGGTGCCTATGGAGTTAGAAATTTTGAGAAAGAAGAGTGCGAAAGTGGAACAACCCCCTAAGCTGAAGAATGTTAGTGATGTGGAGCAAGGCATAAGAAAGCAGGTAAAAGCTGACCTAGTTAAAATCCCAAGGCCACCACCCTCATTTCCATAATGATTAAAGAAGAAAGAAAATGAAGGTAAGTTTGACAAATTTATGTCTATGTTGAAGCAATTGACAGTGAACGTGCCTTTAGTTGAAGCACTTGAGCAAATGCCAGGATATGCTAAATTTATGAAGGATCTTGTGATGAAGAAAAGAGCAGTGAGCTATAAAATAATGAATAATCTCCATCATTGTTGTACTATTTCTACAAGTTCCTTGGTGCAGAAGAAGGTAGACCCAGGAGCATTTACTATTCCTTATACGATTGGATCTTTAGAATTTTTTAAGGCCTTATGTGATCTGGGAGCGAGCATTAATCTGATACCGCTAGCTGTTTATAAAAAGTTGGGTTTAGGAGACCCCACACCCACCAACATGAGACTAGTTATGGCAGCCAGGTCTGTGAAAAGGTTGATCGGTATGCTACATAATGTACTTGTAAAGGTGGCTAATTTTATATTCCCTGCTGACCTTGTGATCCTCGATTGTGAAGTAAACTTCAAAGTACCCATAATTTTTTGTAGACCATTCTTAGCAACTGGGAGAGTGTTAGTTGACATGGAGCTGAATAAGTTAAAGTTTAGGCTTAATAGGAAAGAAGTTAGTTTTGAGGTACATCAATTCATGAATTATCAAAAGGAGATGAGTGTCTTCTCGATCGTTAATGTATTCTATGAAGATGGGAAGGATGCACCAACAGGACTAGGGATGAAGCACTTTCAAGGTATCTTAAAGAATTTTGAGTAGTCAAGATAACCTAGTCGTGCCACGACATTAAATCAGGCGCTTCTTGGGAGGAAACCCAAGGCATTTTGTTGTTTGTATTTGTATTATGTGATTTATATTAGATCTCTGCACCTATGGTGCCGCAAGTATATTTCAAACTCTCTTATTTTGGTTTGATGCATTGGGGACAATGCATGATTTTAAGTTAAGGGTGAGACTGCTTGTGGGTGTTGATGTCCTCTTGGGGTTTTTGTTTCCGTGCCTCTTTTCCCTGGAGTCTTGTTATTAGTAGAACTGGTATGTTTAGGCGTACTGTGTTTTGTTTTATGATACGTTGTGGTTAATTGGGAGAAAAATAAGTATATGGGGTAGTTGACATATTTTGTTGATTTTTGGGAATGGTAAATACCTCTCCAATTATCTATTTTGTAAATGTGTGATATGCATCTATATACGACTACTGTGAATTATTTTATGGCATTGGTATTAGGGACATGATAATCATTGCTAATAATTGAATAAACTAGATAAGTAGTAGCTTGTGATCTACCTTTGTGCCATGTGTTTCTGAGATACTACCTAGTTTTTGTTGTATGTCGAATCCAGAACTTGCCCGGTTGGTCTTGCCTTGGTTGTAGGAGAGTGGTTAGGAAAGGATCATAGGCTATTTTTGACGTTAGTCTACTTTTAGCCTAAATGACCTTCCATGTTTGAATAATATCCTTGATCCTGATTAAGAGCCTGAATGCCTATATATTTTCTTTTTCTTATAATAATATCCTTGATCCTGATTTTGAGCTTGAATGCTTAAATTTTTTTGTTATTGATAACGCTCAATCTACAGCTCTCGTGGGAGTGTAAAGCGGTC
>NW_025833623.1:0-1086 GCF_002878395.1 Capsicum annuum | reverse complement strand
GGGTTGTGTTTTTATGTAATATGGAAAAGTGGTTGCATATACTTCTAGGTAGTTGATGGTGCATGAGAAAAATTATTCTACACATAATTTAAAGTTATTGGCTCTGGTCCTCGCTTTGACAATTTTGCACCACTACTTGTATGGAGTTCGTGTTGACATCTATTCCAATCATAAAAGTTTGCAATATGTGTTTACCCAAACAGAGTTGACTCTCAGGAAATGGTGATAGATTAAGTTGCTCAAGGACTATGACATGAGTCTCCATTATCTTTTAGGCAAAGCTAATGTGGTTGTTGATGCTCTTAGCTAGTTATCCATGGAAACCTTATCTCATCTGAATGAGGAGAAATGATATTTCGTTAAACATATTCACCAGTTGGATAATCTTGGAGTTTATATTTTGGACTTTGAGGATAGAGGTGTGATTGTACAAAGGTGGTGAAGTCAGCTCTGGGTGCTGAGCTGAAGGAGAAATATGTATTGGATCCTATCTTGATGCAGATTAAGGGTGATATGGGCCAGTAGAAAGTAGTGGATTTTGAGATTTTTGGTGATGGTACCTTGAGGTACCAAGGGAGATTGTGTGTTATTGATGTTGATGGTTGCGAGAAAGAATCTTTAATGAAGCTCATAAGTTGAGATATATTGTTCATCCTAGTTCGACAAAAAAGTACCATTATTTGAAAGAGATTCATTGGTTGAATATTATGAAGCGGGATATGGCTAATTTTATGAAAAAATAAATGGTTTGATATCAAGTAAAGGTTGATCACTTTAGGCTTGGTGGGTTGTTCAAAGAAATTGAGTTGCTTATATGGAAGTAGGAGGTAGTTAATATAGATTTTGTTACTGGTCTTCCACAGTCTGAAAATAAGTTTCATTCGATTTGGGTCACTGTTCATAGGATGACTAAGACCTCACTTCTTGCTAGTGAAGACTAATTATTTGGCAGAGGATTATGCTAAGCTTTACATTCAGGAAATCCTCAAGTGCATAGTGCTCCAGTTTCCATCATATCTGATCAAGGCATGCAGTTATTGTCTTATTTTTTGTATTCTTTTCAGAAAGGTTTGGGAACTAAGGTAA
>NW_025833622.1:0-2388 GCF_002878395.1 Capsicum annuum | reverse complement strand
TCTAAAAGGTCATCAACTTCAAAATCATCATTTGCTCCATTATTAATCCCCGTTACACACCATTAATCATAAATAAAAGCTTTTTGGGTACTTCTTATAGTCATATCTAAAAGAAGACTAGGTTTCAATGCTCTTGCTTTAATCAACTCCATGAGAAAAATAAGCACAAAATTGAAAACTAGGACAAAAGGTTTGTGTTTTTTGTAAGGTACAGAGAAGTTTACATTGATTTTTATTGGTAGGAAAATTTGAATAAGAAGTTTGGAGAATTGAAGGTGAAGGCTAAAAAATAAATTTAAGAAGAAGAATGTTTGGGTTAAAGCACTGAAAAGGGGGCGAAACTAGTGGAGGTTATTTTTTTTCCTCTTTTTATCTAACTTTCTCTCTCCTTTTTAATTTTTTTAATTATTTTAATATAAAATTGATCAAAAATTAGCCCCCACTCGCACCCTAGGCGCGGGTCTACACGCATGTTATCCTAGTCAGCCATTTTAATGCCACATAGGTCTGGTCAATGGTCAAAGGGTTTAAAATATTATTTTTAATGGGTTCAAAGGTTCAAATGACAAACATGTAAGTATGAGTACCCACATTATAAAACAGACATAGTACAAGGGTCCATCGAGCCATTTTGCCAAAGAAAAGAAGGCATGCAAACTTGTCAAATCACTTTATGGACTAAAACAAGCACCCAAACTGTGGCATGTAAAGTTTGACCAAACCATGTTGGCAAATGATTTTGAGATAAACTAATGTGATAATATGTGTATATTAAATGACACTTCAAATCACAAGGTCATTGTTTGTTTGTATGTGGATGCATGTTGATCATCAGTAGAGATATTTCTGACATAAATGTTATGAAATAAATACTTAAGAGAAAGTTTGATATAAAGGACCTTCGAGTTGCAGATGTGATCTTAGGGATAAGAATTCATAAAACTCCACAAAGGTTGGCATTGTCACAATTTCATTACATTAAAAAGGTACTTGACAAGTTTAAATATTTATACTTCGGTATTGACAAGACTCCATTACATATAAGCTTTACACATCAATAGAATGAAGATGAAAGTGACACACAGTTGGACTACACATAAGTGTTGGGATGTTTAATGTATATCATGAACTGTTCGTAGCCAGAGATAGAATGTGCTATTAGTAAATTGAGTTGGTACACGAGTAATCCCAATAAAACTAAATGAATGACAATGAAATGAGTTTTGGGGGATCTTAAATACATTCAAGACTATGTTTTGCATTATAATAAATATCCAGTAGTAATTGAAGGATATAGTGATGTAAATTGGATCGGATTCATGTTTATGGTTCTATAGTGTGGTAACATGAATTAAACAGATGGGTTATCTATTGCAACAGAGGGGTTATTTTTTGCAATAGAGGAGTCATCTGTTGAACTAGATTACTCACCAATTACAATAGGACCTGATGTTGATTCCAACAAATACGTCATCTGTCTGTTAGAATCAACTTCAAAGGTCTTTAGTACTGTACCATCTATCCTAACAGGCGAGTCATCTATTGCAATAGATGGATAAATTGTTGCAATAAATGATTCACCTATTCTAACAGATTATTCATTTGTTGAAGTTAACTTCAGGTTTTATAGTACTGTAACACGAATCCCAATATGAGTCATCTGTTGCAATCGATAACTGACTTGTTGCAACATATTATTCACCTGTTGCAACAGATTATTAGTCTGTTGGGGTTCATGTTATAGTACTATAAATCACTTTAATTTTATTATTGTCATTGTTGACACTCAATCTTTGCTCTCCGTGCTAAAAATTAATGTCTTCAGGCTACCTGATTGTTAAAGGGCACAAAATACAATTTTCATAATTGTTAACAAATTTTATTGATAATCATTCTTATTTTAAAATTTATCAATTTACTGACACAATTTTTACTTTTCATAATATTAGGATTTTAACATTTTACAATCATCTTCACACGTACACGATATGACATCACATTTTTACTTTATTTTTAAATTAATTACATTTTTTGATATTTTTAATATTCTTTACATTTTTTTTGGTAATTACATATCTACACCTATATTTTGTACAGTTATTATAGCCCGCAAACCCTAAGGCAGCTTAGTTATTTTAAACACAGTACAATAGTTCAGTGTCTTATCACATCTGACAAGGACCACATAATAATGTCTTGTCACATCTGACAATAACCATTCAATGATGTCTTGTCACATCCAATAATGACTATTCAATGACACTGTCCTTTGGACGATAACTTCGTCTGTTGGTTAAAAGGATGAAAATCCTTTGGTTAATAACTTAAGGACCAAAGAGTGCCTTAATATAAAAAGACAGGACACCCCTTTATCCATTAGATAATAAG
>NW_025833621.1:0-4013 GCF_002878395.1 Capsicum annuum | reverse complement strand
GTACAATACCTTAGGCCCTTAATTTTTTGAATATGTATGCTAGTGGACCGGTCAAAGGAGTAAAGGTACGAGGCCTCATTCTCTTTGGTTGATGAAAAACACCTTGTACTTAGTAAGGCCTATGTTGAAAGTTGGGTTATGTTTGAGAAGCCTCATTTTGAGATCCTTGTTGGAAGAGTAGGATTGAATCTAATAATCCTTAGTTTGAGAATCTTGTCAGCCATAAGGTACAAGTTGCACAAAAACAGGAGCCAAAAACAACATGGGACTCTTCACTATTATGATAGCCTTGTGTTTGAGGAACAGAGGGTGATGAATACTCTTTCCTTTTCTCGAATAAACTCTTTGGTATTTGAAAAGTATCTTGCATTGCAGAAACATCAATAATCTTCCAAATTCAAATACCATATTCTAACTTTTTTCCAATTAAAATCAAACTCTCTAAACTGTGATTACCTAAGAAGGACAATTTTTGAAATTATATTCCATCTATAGACTTGTTGAAAGTTTGGACCAACTCCTTTTCAGGTATAAAAGGATGTATCTTATAAGCTTCCAATCTCCATTGCATTGCATATTCCTCAAAAGATTTATGGTTAATTCTCTTTATCTCGAGCAAATCCCATATTGTTGGACCAACATTGATGTTAAACTTATATTGTCCTACAAAATATTGAGCCATGTCTTCCCATGTATGCCATTTTGTAAAGTCTTGTTTTGTGAACCAGGTGAGTGTCATCCCGAACAAACTTTGAATAAATAATCTCATTAGAAGCTCCTCATCATGTCCTATGCCAACTAGTCAGTCGTAATAGTCCTTTAGATGTGTGATTGGGTCTCCATGCCCATTAAAAATGTTGAATTTTAGAACTTTATATCCCAAAGGTAAATCAACCCTTGGATGTATACACAATTTCTAATACCTAATGTCGTGAATACCTTTAGGATGCAGTTTTTAATACAACCTTTTTTCTAAGTCATGAAGCTTTTCCTAACGTGCATCTAAATCAACTTTTTCACTTTCAACAGTGGTATGTGCTGAAGAAAACTATTGAGTGGGTGTGTAAGGTGAGGATAAGAAGGCACGATTCAAACATTATTTTGCTTTGGACGAGAAGAAAGAGGAATAGAGTCTTTTTGGATATTGAGCATATTTGTCATATTATAGATTTTCAATCGGTTCGATGTTCAAATTCTAGAGAATCTTTAAATAAAAATAGTAAATTAAATTAACAAAAATTAGTGTAGCCAATAAGAGAATAAATAGTATGACAATATAAGATATCTTACCAAAGAGAACTTTAGGATGAATGGGTGGTTAGAACTTAAGCTTGAGAAGGGAATTAATATAAAAAAACAACGATTGGCTCTAAGCAAGACCTAGGTACTAAGTTTGTAGATGGCGTGAACAAGTGAATAATGATAATATATTTAAAAGATGCACATAGACTGTGTAAAGGCATTTTACTTAAAAAAACCGTAGGAGGTTGAAGATTTGAAAAGTTTTCACATTTTTGGAAGAATTATTTCAACTGAGACATTTAGTATGAAACAACTGAGAATTTAAAAGATTGCAAAAAATTATTTGAATAATTCAAAAAGGTTATGATTTTCACCCTTATGATATTATAGAAAGACGAAAGAAAGGGAGAATATGATTTGATAGAAAAACTCTTTGAAACATTTTTAAATACTAGAATGTTTGTAATGGAAAGGGGAAAATACGACCACATCCTTATAAAGAATTGCCTACTTATCTTGTTAGAAAAAGAATTAGGTCAAATGCAGTTCAAAATTTGAGACTTAAAGAAATTTGAATAGTGGGTGAAGATGGATTATAGACGAAATAATCAAGGAGTGTTGTTATATACAAACGTAAAAACATAAATAAAAAATTTGATATATGAATATAAGTTATGAAGACACCCTAGATTTATTAGGATGCACATTCCCTAGTAAAGAGGTATACGATTGAGTCTAGAGAACAAGAGTGGTTTCTTGATCAGGTTTTCTCAAGCAGATAACTTGAGTGTGGAAAAGCTCTTGACTATCGACGCACCATTGATCAACTGATTTACGAGGTATTTTTTAGAGGGTGTTTTAGGAATGAACGTCCGTGCAACCATGAAACTATTCTCAAAAAGAAAATGACAAGAGATTCCAAATGAAGAAAGATATGAGTGGAATGCTAGCTATAGAAAGTAGTAACTCATAACACATAGCAAGAAATTCAATGTAACATTCAACAATATAAAAATAAATAAATATGAAGATATATAGAAAAATAAGACAACACATAGCCATACAAAAGGGAAAAAAGGGAAGGGGATAGAGAATGGAGAAATATATAAATATCCATAAAAACACATAAAGGCACAGGGGAAGGGACTAACATGTAGAAAAGATAAACAAAAACATCAAATATAAAGTTCAGACATATAGAGAAAAGAATATAATCACACATAAACACAAATTCATATTGTTTAGAACCTAAGTATCTCCGACAGAGTTGTCATGCTGTCGCGTCTCATTTTTCACACAAAAAGCGAGATTCACGTGATAATTTTTTTAGAATATTTTAAGAGTGAGAGTTATCAGCTAACGAATTAAGGTGCGTTTGGGCAACATTCTATTATGAACTTATTTTTGTTATCTATTTAGTCTAGTTCACCAGAAATCGGATAAGAGTTCAAATTACCTCTAAAGAAAGGTGTTAGACACCTTTCAAGGTCCAAACATATGGGTCTCTATCGAATTCGTATATTATATGAGGATTCTATGTGATAAAAAATATCTATTTTTATTAACTTAATGTTACTAAGTGAAAAAATATAATAAGAAAGATATATAAACTTAATTATTTCTAACTATTTAGGTGAAGACAAGATGCGTTAAAAATAAAACAAACTAGATAAGTAGGGAGACAGAAGTGACACAACTAATATAACAAATTTTATTAAATAAGAAAAAACTAAATCACCCCAAATAATTAAAACATGCAAAGTAAATAAAAGAGACAAAAAATTCGAAAGGTTTAAACTAGGGTTAATTTTGTCCTATTCAGATCGTCGCTCAGCTTATTAGCTGGTGACAATGTCACACATCGCATTATTGGAATCGGCTCGGGACAACTTTCATCATTTTCGATTTATCTACCCACCCCACTTAGTTTTATTTATTAGACTTAAAGGCATTTCAAAAAATGACAAAACTAATGTATCTTAAAATATCTTCTCGTCCCAAATTACTATTCATGAGTCTTTGGACTTTCTACTTTGGATATAGGGTTTAGACAAAGAAAACTAGGCTACCTAATTAGATTCGATTTACTGCATAATTATCTCAAATAAAGCTTTCTATTTGATTAAGATTGATTAGGTAATTAACTAAATAAATAATTACTTATTTTATATGATTTAAAACCTATAGGCATTCTTTTTAAGTGAAAAGTGATTTGATCAATGTGATAAAAGGATTAAATGTGCTAAAAGATTAACTGAAAATATGTTTAAAATTAAGTACGCCAAAATAATTAACATGGTGAAAATTGGTGATAGGCAAAAAATTAGATGAAGCATGCGGACACTTTAATTATTATGCTCAAATTAAGTAAACGTATTTTAATATACTGAAATTTATCTTAAAGTGTTGAAAATCAATTATTTACTGAAAGATAAATAAAAAATAGTTTAATATGCTGAAAGTTATTTTTTAAAACTGAAACTGATTTTTATTATTGGTGAAAATCATTTAAAGGCTGAAACTGATTTATTATATTCCTGAAAAATTATTTAACTGATTGCAGAATATTATTATTTAAAATAAAAACTAGTTTTTTATGATTTCAAAATATTATTAAATAGACTGCAAAAAATTATTATTTAAAATAGAAATTAATTTTTTATTATTGCAGAAAGCTATTAAACATATTGCGAAAAATCTATCTATATATAATTGCAGAGGCAGAAGTGAAAAGAGTCAACACTTACAAATTCTACTTAAAAAATTAAAAA
>NW_025833620.1:0-1691 GCF_002878395.1 Capsicum annuum | reverse complement strand
TTGATGATGTTTCCTTGAAGCTTTGGCATTTGAAATGATTTGATAAGTAAATATACTTCATATTGAGAAACATTTTTTGAATTTGAGTCGAGTTAGCAATCCACAGTCGTATATGATTTACCGATGAGAGCAGGAAATTTGGTATTTCCCCAGAACTACGTGCCACCGTAGGATTGATGTTGATAATTGTGGGCCAAAGGCCGAGTATGAGATTGTGATGATGAGATTGAGGTTGTACTCCCTGACAAGAGTATGGTACCCCTGCCAATGTGGGGTTCTCTCCTTAGGAGGGCAAAATGTTGGACTCTATGCGGCTCACATGGAGTAATTATGTCGGTTATAAGAAACTCTCACGTCCATAATGATCTAAGTACCATGAGATACCGAGTCACTCTAAGTCATGCTTCAAAGAGTTCGAGTTGAGTTAAATGATTTATGAGATTTATGAAGCGTATGTTATTACTGATGACTTACGGAAATGATGGTTTAGATAATTCAAGCGAAGAGAGTTATTATTGTCAGCATGCATGATTTTCTTATACATTTATGATATTATTTAAAATGTTGCATCCACCCCGACATACTCAGTACATTCCCAAGTACTGACTCCCATACTCCTTTCTATTCTATATTTCCTCTTGATATAGGTTCAGGTGCTCAGTCTCAGCAGCGACAATGATCTTTGAGTACCTTCCTCTACACTTCTGCAGCTGGTGCGTCCTCATGGTTCGAGGACCTGTGTCTCCAGTTTTGTCTTGTTAATAGATGGTTATTTACTTTCAGTTCAGTACGAGTCAGTTGGGGATCTGTCCCAATGGCTCCTCAGTCCTATGTAGTAGAGGCTTTGTCAGACTAGTATACCAGCGTGTATAGAAATTTCAGTATTTTTTTTGTACGGGGCAGTATTATTTCACGTTTCAGTATGTTCATGACATGGTTATTCCTCTTTATCTTAGTATGATTTGCGCTATAATGAGTTCTGAAAATGATGACAAGTTTAGAGGGTTAGCTTGAGGCCACGTGTGGCCTTGAGCACCATGTGACATCTCGGAATAGGTTCTTGGGGCGTTACAATTATTGTCTTCGATGTGATGTATATCTATTTGTGCTTCTTTCTCGTATTTATGTATGGTATCTATATATATATTATAAAGTAGAGGACGAAGCACCAAAAAAAACCAAGTGACATCATAAGAATAAGCCACTTGACAATTTTAAGACAAGGTTAATAGAGTATTGTAATGAAATATTTGAATTAAAAGACAGAGATATTTGAATTTAAAAATATTAGATTTTTTTTAAAAAAATTATCATTAGTTTGAAATTAGGAACCTACCATTGAGGAGTTCTAAATGAACTCTAACTATTCATAAATTAATTTCTTTCAAAGTTATAAAATAATTTAAGTATTATATAAAATATAATATAATGAAAATAAATAATAATAATAATAAATAATCACAGAACTAACAATACAATAAAAATAACAATACATTTGTAGTAGTAGAAACCTACTACAGAACGTTGTTGTTGTTGTTATTGTTAATATTATAATTATTATAAATAATAATAATAATAATAGTAATAATAATAATAATAATAGTAATAATAATAATAATAGTGGTAGTAGTAGGAGTATTGTAGTAAAATATTTTAAATTAAAAAAATTAGAAATATTTGAAATTGAAAAC
>NW_025833619.1:0-2299 GCF_002878395.1 Capsicum annuum | reverse complement strand
AATTATTTTCAAATATGAAAAAGAAAAAAAAGAAAAAAAAAGAGAAATAGAAGAGAGAAAATAAAGTGAAAATAAAAAAATAAATTAAAAAAATGATAAAAAAAATAAGATGAAAAAAAGAGGTAAAAGATATGGCTATATTTGTGGGAGGTGAAATAGTGGAGTAAAAATAGAAAAATGTAAAGTACTAAGAGTAAAACATGCACTTGGCTAGTTAATAAGTAAATAATGTTACTCTTGTTATAAACTGTAATTTTACAAAAGTGTTGTCATTTATTGTAATTATAGTTTTAAGCATGTTATTTTATATAATTTTTCCTAAATTTAATTTGTTCCGGAATGTCGCGGGATGATGGGCTGCGAGCGGGGCTCACTTAGTTTACCTTAAGAGCTTGGAGATGCACGGACAAATTAACTTTTTGTACAAGAAAAGATTTTGATAAATAATACATACTATGATCTCTTTTTTTCTTTTAATTGATGAAGAAAAGGCTTTGAGTTTGGAGCCATGCTTTGATTACATATGTGGAGGTATGACAAACTTGATCACCATTGAAGGTGAAGGCTTCTTGATTTTCGAAAAAATTATATATATATTGACAATGTGAAAGATATTGTTTTACTCCTTGATGGATAGAGTATCGTAAAATTAGTCATGAATAAACTAAACTTTAGAGGGAGAAAAAAGACATGAGATGCCTATTATCTTGGTTTACTTCTATACAAATTAAAAGAACAAATATCACCTAGTTATTTTTGTAGGAAATCTAAAGAGATCATTGATTGCAATAGAGGTATCAATAAGAAAACTAGAGCTGTCAATATGAGTTGACCCAGCCCATTCGGGTTAGTTCACATGGGCTTTGAGTTTGAGAGGTCAGGCCCATCAAAATGATGGACTAAAAAACATCAAGCCCACATCATTACTCTGTGGGCTACGGGTCTTATGAGCCAGCCCACTTTTTAAAATATAATATCTTATAATTTAATTTTAGAATGTTAATAAACATAAATATTACCAGACAATATTACATAGTGTTAATACTTGTAAATCAAGTCTCCAACATCCCAAAAAAAACTCCTAATAGCAAAATTAAATAATTTTTGACATGATATCCTTCGAACCTAAATATCAATAAGCAATCTAAATAGTTGCATATATTTGACTTACGGGCCGGCCCACAGGCTAGCCCAACCCACATTGCCCAAGCCAACGGCCACGGGTTTATTCGAGTCGGGCTAAAAAGTCATGTTCTTAAATGGGCTGCGAAAATTGAAGCCCAACTCCATCAAATTACAGATCGGATCGAGCCGATCCAATGGCCTAGCTCATATTGACGTGTCTAAAGAAAACAACTGGCGGGGAGCTTGAATTTTGATTAAGGAAATGTCTAAAATATGAAAATGTAAATATATAAATGATTTAAAGAAATTCAACACATAGTCTAAGTAAAAAATACTATCACTTAGAATAACTACTAAGCAAAAGTTGTATGTAAACGAAGAAATTGACGTATTTATTTGATGAATTGAGTTTCTATACATGATAATTAGAGTATTATGAACTTCTAATTCTGGATATTTGAAATGCAGTCCATGCAGTATATATGAGAATCTAATTTTACTAAATAGGATATACATCAGGGGCGGCCATACATAGGCTCAAGGCCGGGTGTGTCGCGACACTGCTTTGCAAGAAAAATTTACCAAATGTACATATTTACAAATGATATATAGTGATTCTACTTGACGAGTTTGCTTCTAGCTCGCCTGGTTCTGCGCCTACTTATGATTAGTAAGATCAGGGGTTTAAATCTGGCTAAGTGACATGTTTTTTCTACTTTGAGCTCGCATGGTTTCATTTTTTTGCGAAAATGTAGTTATTGTTGGATCTTCCATTTAAATTTATAATCATGTTAGAGTACTCATTCATTGTCAAAATTAAAAATCTAACTTTGTTAAGTGAAAATCATTTTAAATCAAAAATATTTTTTATTGTGCAAATAAAAAGAATATCTAAGCATACCTTCAATTCGTAAAGTACCTCAATTTTGCTTCAACTACTACTTTATTTATTAATATCACATTTTTATGTCTAAACATCTATTTAAAATCTATTTGACAAGCTCCCAAATTTGATTGTTTAGAAATTAGCGTCATTCTTCTTCTTCTTTATGTGCTTTAATTTTTTGTTGCCCTTTTGATTTTATTGGACCAAAAAACATTATTGTAATTACCCATTTATAGCTAAATACAAACATATTTTTTTAACGAAAAATTAAAAGCCAACAGTTGTTCT
>NW_025833618.1:0-1563 GCF_002878395.1 Capsicum annuum | reverse complement strand
AAAGTGGTGAAGTTAAGAAATGAGGAAGGAATGATAAATTTGTGGATGAGAAATTCAAAAATATAGTGATTTAAATTTTAGATTTTACTTTGATTGTAATTTTAATTTTTAAATTTTAATTCTTGATAATTTTATTTTTTAAATAATAATGATTTGTGACTTGAAACTATTTTAAAGGGTTATGGAGGAAATTGATGGTGGTTGCAGGTACGAGGAAATTGATGGTGGATACAGCAATGGAGGAAAGTTGAGTTGAAGAAGAAAGAAATTAGAAAGTAAAAAGAAGGAAGAAAAAAAAAGAAGAAAAGAAAACAACTAGAAAAAATAATTAAGAAAATGAATTAAAAACTAATTTGACACGTGTCAATTAATAATTGATGCATGATTAACCTCTACTTTTCATAAATTCGGACTGGTCCTAAAATGATGTAATAATATTATTTTAAACTTGTTTAGTGGGATAATAGGACCCACAAACTTTAAATGTCTTTTTGAATAGTTTTAGGGTAACTCTAAAGGATTGTTTGGTAGAGTGTATTGGAATGTTAATACACGCATTAGTTTAATGTGTTTTAGTAATTCCTTATTTGGTAGATTTTTTTACCCTATATATAACTAATGCATACATTAGTTATACACTCTATTGCGTATTGATGTGTATATACTAACACCTCAAAATCTATGGCATTAGTAATGCAATGGATCTAATGCATGCATTAACATGCTTAAAAACCCTATTACTCCTAAAAAAAATTTAGCATCCTTTCCAACATATATATTGAGTGTATTATGTTAAAAAAAAAAAATTTAATTATGTAATTCATGTTTTTTTAATACATCGAACCAAATACTGTATAAGAAAAATACAAGTATAACTAATACAAATATAACTAACACAAATATTTCTAATACAGCATATTTTGCATTATCTCTGCCAAACCATCCCTAGTATCCTTTATGACTTTTCTCTATAAGGTTAGATTACATAATTCACGAAACATTCATATAATTGGTGCACTTTTTTTCACATATTTAAAATAATTACACATATTCTTGTAATTTAAATTTTCTCTCCCTTAAACTTGATACATAATGCGTCCAATCTTTATCGCCTTCACTTCACCAAACTCGCCCTTTTTAATGCAAAAGCACACGGTACGTAGTAATATGATTAACAAGTGCAATTTGTTACACTCCTTACTATGATTTACTCTATAGCTGTCAAGTGGGCCGGGTTGGGTCGGACCAGACCAACCTGGAATCAGCCCGTGTTATTTAATCGGGTTGAGGGCCGGGCCGGGGCCGGGTTGGGTCTAAGTGGGCCGGGTCAAGACGAGCCCAACAGTAAAAAAATCAAAAATCATCCTAACCCGGCCCACTTAACCCAACCCGATCAAACCCACCTAAACCGGTCAAACCCGGTCGAAAATATAAAAAAACAACTTTTTTTCAACATACATTATATATACCCACCTATATACATTATAAATACGTTAAACAATATATATACACTATATATATAGTATATACTACATTAGAATTTAAAAAATATATACACAATTA